>NC_056745.1:129148599-129274296 GCF_019279795.1 Protopterus annectens | reverse complement strand
CCAATCCTCACCCTAAACTCCCATAACACTAACCTCATAGTCGTCTGAAAAGTGGTAGTGTTACGGGATGGTGGGCAGGGGTCTCCTATTAGTAAAGGGAGCTAACACATCTTACCTTAAAAAAAAAAAATCACTTCCCATAACACTGCCACTACACAAGATACACTCACATGCACAAACACGCACACTAACCTCTCACCTAACCCCAACCCTATGGCTAAAATGCACAAGTACACACATATATATATATATATATATGCATACATACATACAAACCCCATCTCCTCACCTATCCACATAGACACAAACACACTCCCTCCAACAACCCAATCACCTATCTTGATAAAATATACAGTGACATTTTGGCTATCCATACAACATACAGCACCACCCCTTCACCAAACGGATGTTTGAAAATACTCATGTAAGACACACACAGACACTATAAAATGCTGTTGTTGTGTCTTTCGGCATTTCCCGGTTAGGGGTCGCCACAGTGGAACTCCAGTCCGCTAATGACTGGCAGTACATTTTTACGTACCGAGTTGCCAGCAAAGGCGCACAACCTTTAACGAAGGCACGCCCATTCACGCAAGTCTCCACATAGAAGACGCTCTAGCTGAGAATCGAACAGGATGTTTTACTGTGAGGCGACAAATATAAAATGCTGTAATTAAATCAAAAGGTGCTTCAACAAAGTATTAGTTTAAGGGTGTGCGCACACACAACAAAGTATTAGTTTAAAGATGTGCACACGTATGCAACCAGCATATTGTACATTTTTTTTTTATATTTTTTCCCCTAACACATTTGTTTGTTTTTCAAATGAATTAAAAAGGTTACAGGTCACATTAAAGGTGGGAAAAGTTTTGAAATGATTTATTGTGGTCTCATTTTATATATCACAAAAACCTGGCAATTTAACAGGGGTGTGTACCCTTTTTATATCCACTGTATATAAACATACACACACACTAAAACCTAGATACAACAGTGGGGAAAAGGGAGACACACCCTTAAACCCATTTTATGTAGATCTTGCTCCATTGTACCTTGCATTTATCAGAGACATGATGCAAAGAAGCAAACATACACTTTAGCACATTCTCTCACAGACACACACGTCTTATAATTATACACCTACATCCACTATAAAAATTTCACACTCAAAACACACAAACTTACAGTTAGTAATTGACTGAACACTACTATTCCTTTGTAACGCTATTTGCATTAACACTAAGAGACAAAATGCAAATTTTTAAGGAAATGCAATTAAATAAACATGAAAAAGTTCAAAAACAAACATGAAGTACAGAATTGTACGTTATTTGTCTTATTTTACTGATATTGAAGGATTTCAGTTTTGTGTCAGTTTTCAGTTTGCCTGAAGTCGTCTCAGTAAATTATTTGAGATGAAAGTTCTTATCTAATAAAGCTGTTATTTTGGGTAGTGCCAAGTATACTGGTTTGTATTTGTCTTTCTATTTTACCAGTATCAAAAATATTCTATTTTAGCATTATCAATTTTCGGTCTTCAGTTTTGGGTTAAGAAAATACAATTCACATTTTAACTAAACCACTCGACAGAAACACACACACACACATACACTTCTTAAATAAAGACGACCACTCTACTTTACTCTATGGAAGGAGGATGCGACTAACTACAGAAATAACAGTACTAATGTAGTGTTTACCAAAATATCAGCATTTGACAGCTCAGTCGCAATGCATTTTCTTATAGCGGGGAAGTACTGGAACCAATTCCCTGCACAAGTAAAGTACTGACTGACTCTGGATTCCCCCAGCTTCTCTTCCTCAGGTCAGTCCTAACATTTAGCCTACAACTTGAGAATTAAACCATTCTGCAAAAGAAAAATCAAGAATAAAATTATGACCCCCTGAAGGAGGAGGTAAATTTGGGTGGAGTGACCTGGATCATCATCATTTCAACCTAAAAACTTTGAACGGATATACAAGAGTGGTCAGAGTCCCTAAAAGAAAATGGGGCAAAATCTTTAGTTTTAATTAAACTTGTATAATGCCATATTACAAAATTACAGTTTTTGTAAACTTCAGGTGTGACTTTACTTCAGTAGTCTCAATGAGAGAGAGTTACCACTTGCTGAATGAGCAAAATGTTTCAATAATTAAGCAAGAATGTGGTGGAACCGCATCTCACCTTAACTCTGTAAAAGTGTACAGTGGAGAAAAGTGTTGATTTCTACAAGAAATATATAAACATTACAGTTTCAACTCTTGTTCTCTTTTATCCATTTTGCAGAGACTACCTTTCTATCACCAACAGAAGATCCACAATGTTCAGTTATGTTGAAAGGAAAAATTCAGACTGACCTTAATCAGCAGATATCACTCCTTTTCCTGCTACCCTGGAATTTACTACTCTTGAGAACTTGCAGGCGTTTTATTCTGCTGCCAGTCGTTTGATGGGGTATATGCTTCTAATCATCAAAAATGTTACCTGAAGTACTAAGTGGGCTAATTATAACAGCAAGAGACCTTGAGAACTGGTTAAAGCTGCTAGGAAGAGATGGTTTATTTCCCTTCCACGAACTCCCATGATCATGCATTTGCAAAGTTACTACCAATATGTTGTAATATTAGTTGTGTCCCTAAAGAACACTTTCACCTGTGTAGGTTTCAAAAGCAGTGAAAATCACAATGGCTCGAACAAGACATCTAAAGATGTAGTTAGAAAAGTCACAGTGGCAGCATCAGTTTTGCCAGCATTTCTGGCTCTTAACTACGGATGTCTGCAAAATAGCACTTTATTTGCTACTATGAGATTAACTTCCACTTAAGCAAGAAAAACTAAAAGGATTATATTAAAAACATGCACATTATGAACACACAACTAAAAACAAATCTACTATGAACAAGAGAAGCAAAGTAAATACAAGCATAAACAATCGCTTTACCTAGCAGGTGTGTCCAGATGTTTCCTGTCTCTGTGTGGATCCTGAAGATGCTTTTGAAACATGCCCGGAAAGAAGGCATAGGAGGTCTGTGGCCATGAAGTAGAAAATCATTGTCCTTAAGCCAGTCAGGAAGCACATCATGAGGAATAACCCGCCATCGTCCTTCCCAGACCTGGATGCGACAGAAAAACAAGCAAGAGAGAGAGAAGCAAAACAGGTTTAAACTAGAGATAAATATCTATATAGAATAACATGTGCAGTTATATGAACACATTTAGTGACAGTGTGCATTCATTACACTACCCTACCTTCAAGCAAGCAAAAATCAAGAAAATAAAACAATGCATTTTGGGTCTAATGGTGATCAATCCCCTGCTGCATGGATAAGTTCTTAGCTGCATACCAGGCTAATTAGAACTAAGGCCCTTAAAAGCTTAGCCATGCAACCCAAATGTGACCCACAAATTTGATTTATATTGGATTTATGGGTGTGATTTACTGACTTCATCCATCACAGACGAAGCAGACATGCTAGGGGTGAATTTCTGACTACCCATCCACTGGTCCAAGTTGTGCTTAAACAGGAATAGGGAGGAACTCTGCTTAACATAGATGAAAAGCCTGTTCCAGAGAACAAGCATTTTGAGAAGTCTCACTCCATCAAGCCCTATTTATGTTGCAAGCAAAATTTAGATCTTTTAATCTAGTAGTTCTGATGCTGCCTGTTTTATGGATATGCAAAGATTCATCAAAACAAAGTCCAGAGATGCCTTGTATGCCAGGCAAAGATCACCTCTCAGAAATCTCTACGACACCAAGTAGAGAGAGACATGACTCTGAGGTGATCAGCATAGGAGATTGTGTTTACTCCCTGTTTTATTTTTGTAGGGAACCTTTGTGGACATTGACCAGACACATGCAGCAACTGCAGATGCATACAAAAGGGGGCATTACTCTCTCTGACGGGCTTGACGAGGGCCAAGTACAGTGGTACAATGACCTCTCTGAATCTACATGCCATGCTCTTGCTTACAAGTTGAGTGACATACAAGTATTTTCTTACTACCTAGGACACATGTTGACTGAAGCCAAGTTCCCAGATCCCAAATTACTGAATCAACATTTAAGGGTGTTTGATGATGTAGTTACCCAGGGTGGCACACTTCCTAAAAGGTACTAGAATACATTTCTTGGTACTGAGTTTTAAGCCATGGCTTTCAACCAAGTGTTTGCCTGTATTATACCTTCCTGAAGGGCATTCTTGTCTTGGGCAGATTCACGGACTGCTCCCAGTTTGCAATCTACAAACTTGGTTGGAAAACATCCCACTACATAAAGGAGGCTCCTTCACTGAATTCTCCAATTATAGACCAATAGCTATACTTTCTCCTCTTGCAAAGATTATGGAAAAATGTATACACAAACAATTCATGCACCACCTAATCCAGAATCACCTCATGGCAGATACCAAACACGGCTTCCGTCCAAACCACAGCACTACCTCAGCCCTACTTGCTTTTACCAATACCATAAACAATAACCGCATATCCTCGGCCCTCTTCTTGGATCTTTCCAAGAAATTTGACATGGTTGTCCACCAACTTCTGATTCACACCCCATAAACTTTGTCTGTATTCTAAAGCCCTTCAATAATTTATATCCTACCTCAATGGGAGACAGCAGGCTGTTCTTTGGCAGAACAAGCTCTCTAACCTACTACCCAACACCCTTGGAGTACCACAAGGCTCCATATTTGGGCCCCTACTGTTTTTCATCTTTATTAACAACTTGTATAGGGTCGTCACAAATGTCAGCTGTATCCAATATGCTGACAACTCCAACCTGATTTACTCAGCTACATCTCCTACAGATTTATGGTCTGCTACCCAGTCCACCTTTAATACTATAGAAAACCGGCTCTGAGCGTCGATTGATACTAAATTCCCAAAAAACTAAAATGCTGTTATTCTCACCAACACAAAGGTCTGCTGCTTTTACCAAAAATGCAAATGATGGCACAACAATCTCCCCTGACCCCTCTACAGAACTATTAGGTGTCATTATTGATCACCTAAAATTTGACCTATATGTAAACCAATCGATCAAATACAAATAAAAAACTAGGGTCACATTACAGAATAAAAGCCTCCCTCACCCCTCCAGCCAAAATTGCCATAGCTCGCTCTCACCTACTTTCACACTTCTATATGCATCCCCCCTGCTCTCTAATCCAAACAAGACTGTGCTTAAACTCTCAACCCGTTATAATCACATTGCCAGGTTTGCCATTGGCCTGCCTTTTAGGGCACACCACTGCAATCTTAACCATCTTGGGTGGCTTGAACTACCCAGTCTAATCCAATATAACCTACTGATTATGGCTAATAAAATCCTTAATAATCTGGATAACACTCCAGCACTTAAATCTTACCCCCCTAAAACAATCCGACTGCTTCGATCCTCGAACAGACTACTAATTCAGACAATGAAAATTAACAATGCAGCTGGTGATTGCCTCTTTGCAAGCTCTGCAGGCAGAGCCTGGAACTCACTTCCAGCTGATATTACTTTGCTCTCTTCCCTAGGCCAATTTAAAACTAGACTCAAACAACATCTGGCACTAAACTGGCTTTGCCACTGCAACAAGCCTGGCTAACTCATCAAGAATGTGAAAAATCTATCAGATTACTGTTGAACTTACCCCAGGCTGTCACCAGGGAGTAACGCTAACCTGTTGAACTTGTCTAGTCATGTCTGCTTATGTATTCTTTGTCTATACCATATTTGTAATATGTTTTCATTGTTTTTAATTGTAGCTGCTTACCTTGGAGCTTTTCTTCCTGGGCCTCCGCTGAAAATGGACATGAATCCAGATGATCCCGGTCAACAAATGTAAAATAATAAAATAGTTAGCCATAGGCTTTTGACATTGGGTTTAACATCCAAGAGGTAGATGCCAAAGATGCCTAGCTCAATGGCCTGGGGATGCCACAGGTGAACAGCCTCTTTGTGGAGATGGCTTCACCAATTCTAATCTCCTGGATCATATCAGTGAGCTAAACTAGCTATCCACAGTGTTATACAAAAGGGTTTACACCTAGTTCTGTTACATTTGTTGACAATACCCAAGTGGGGTACTGTATCAAATGCCTTAGCTAGATCAAAGTAGGCAGTATGCAGTTTGCCCCTCATCCATTCCTTTAGTCTTCTTCACTTTTGGCTGTTCCCTTTAGGGGGTCACCACAGTGGCTCATCAGTTTCCATTTCTTCCTATCCATTGCATCTTGCTCTGTCACACAAACCACCTGCATGTCCTCTCTCAACATCCACAAACCTCATCATAGGTCTTCCTCTTTTCCTCTTACCTGGCAGCTCCAGCCTTAGCATCCTTCTCCCACAATACCCAACATCCCTCCTCAGCACGTCCAAACCAACACAATTTTGCCTCTCTGACTTTGGCTCCAAACTGTCCAACCTGAGCTGACCCTCTAATATACGGATTCCTAATCCTGTCCATCCTTGTCACACCCAGTGCAAATCTCAACATCTAACTCTACCACTTCCAGCTCTGACTTCTGCCTTTTTGTCAATGCCACCATCACTCCTCACACTCTTCTCCACCCACTCCACCCTGCCTGTACTCTCTTCACCTCTTCCACACTCACCAATACTCTGAACTGTTGATCCCAAGTACTTAAAACTCATCCACCTTCATCAATTCTACTCCCTGCATCCTCAGCATTCCACTATCCTACCTCTCATTCACACACATTCTGCCTTAGTCCTGCTGACCTTCATTCCTCTCCTCTCTAGAGCATATCTACACCTCTCCAAGGTCTGCTCAACCTAGCCCCTACTCTCACTACAGATCACAATGTCATCTGCAAACAACATAGTCCATGGGGCCTCCTGTCTGATGTCATCTGTCAACCTGTCCATCACCACTGAAAATAAAGGGCTCAGAGCTGATCCTTGATGTAATCCCACCTCCACCTTAAATGCATCTGTCACTCCCACTGCAGACCTCACTACTTACACTACCCTCGTACATATCCTGTACCACTCTTGCATACTTTTCTGCCACTCCCAACTTCCTCATACAATAACACAACTCCTCTCTAGGCACCCTATCATATGTTTTCTCCAAGTCCACAAAGACACAATGCAATGCCTTCTGATCTCCTCTATACTTCTCCATCAACACTCAGAGCAAACATCGCATCTGTAGTGCTGCAGTGCTCTTTCCTGGCATGAAACCATACTGCTAATCACCACCTCCCTTCTAAACCTAGCTTCCATTACTCCTTCCCATAACTTCAAGCTGTGATTGATCAGTTTTATCCCTCTGCAGTTACTACAGCTCTGCACATCACCCTTATTCTTAAAAATATGTACCAAAACACTTTCTCCACTCCTCAGGCATCCTCTGAATTTCCAAGATTTCATTAAACAATCTGGTTAAAAACTCCATGCTTCCACTAGTATGTCATCTGGACCAACAGCCTTTCCATTCTTCATCCTCTTCACAGCTGTCCTTACTTCCTCCTTGCTAATCTGTTTCACTTCCTGATTCACTATCCCCACATCATCCAACCTTCTCTCTCTCATTCTCTTCATTCATCAGCCCCTCAAAGTACTCTTTCCATATGCTCAACACACTCTCCTCGCTTCTGAGTACGTTTCCCTCACTATCCCTTATCACCCTTACCTGCTGCGCATCTTTCCCAGCTCAGACACTCTGTCTAGCTAATCGGTACAGTTCCTTTTCTTCCTCTTTAGTGTTCAACCTTTCATACAACTCTCCATATGCCTTATCCTTTGCCACCTCTCTCTTTGCCATGCTCATCTCCTTATACTCCAGTCTACTTTCATCTCTGACAATCCCACTTCTTTGCCAGCCTCTTCCTCTGTATACTCTCCTGTACTTCCTCATCCTACCACCAGGTCTCCTTGTGCTCCTTCCTCTGTCCAGATGTCACACCAAGGACCTTTCTAGCTGTCTCCCTTACCATCTCTGTTGTAGCTACCCAGCTATTCGGTAACTCTTCCTGCCCCCCAGTGCCTGTTTTAACTCTTCCCTGAACTCCACATTACAATCACCCTTTTTCAACTTCCACCATTTGATCCTTGGCACTGCTCTCGCACTTGTCCTCCTCTTCTTGATCACCATCATCCTACAGACCACCATTCTATGCTGCCTAACTACTTTCCCCGGTCACCACTTTACAGTCTCCAATCTCCTTCAGACTGGCCCTCCTGCATAGGATATAATCCACCTGTGTGCATCTTCCTCCACTCTTGTACGTCACCCTATGCTCCTCCCTCTTCTTAAAATATGTATTCACCACAGCCATGTCCATCCTTTTCACAAAATCCACTACCATCAGACCTTCTACATTCCTCTCCTTAACACCATACCTGCCCCATCCCTTCCTCGTCCCCTCTGTTCCCTTCACCAACATGCCCATTGAAATCCGCTACAATCAACAGTCTCTCATCCTTGGATACACGCACCGCCACTTCATCCAACTCACTCCAAAATTTCTCTCTCATCCATCGCACACCCAACTTGCGGAGCGTATGCACTATCATTAGACCATCAATTTCCAGCTTCATAAACATCACTATCGGACACTCTTTTCACCTACAAAACACTCTTGGCATACTGCTCCTTCAGGATAACCCCTACCCCATTTCCCCCTCCCATTCACACCATGATAGAATTTGAACCCGCCTCCTATACACCTGGCCTTACTCCCCTTCCATCTTGTCTCTTGCATACACAATATATCAACCTTCCTTCTCTCCAGCATATCAGCTAGCTCCCTCCCTATACCAGTCAAACTGCCAGCATTCAAAGTTCCTACCCTCACTACTACACTCCTAACCTTCCTACTCTCTTTCTGCTTTCGGACTTGCCTTCCTCCTCTTCTCCTTTGGCCAACAGTAGCCCAATTTCTGCCAGCACCCTGTTGGCCAACAGTACTGGTGGGCAGTCATTGTTAACCAGGGCCTTAACCAATCTGGTATGGAAATCTGTATTGTTGTCCGCATATGTTATTTGGCAGAGGTTTTACACCAGATACCCTTCCCGACGTAATCCTCCCCATTTATTCAGGCTTTGGACCGGCACAAAGAAATGCACTGGCTTGTGCATACCCAAGTGGCTGGGTTCATCCATTCTTTTAGTGCCCTTTTCAAAGCCCACCAGATTCTGTAAGTGTGACCTTCCTTTACAAAAGCCAAACTGGGATGGCTCCAGTGTCTGGAGGTCTCCTAGGACCTTGCTGATAATTTCCATGATAATTCTTCCCCATGATGGCCTTGCAAATAAGACTAGTCAGACTAATGGCTCTGTACTTTTCAAGATCTGTTGAAGGTCTCCCTTATGAAGGGGGATGACCGTTGCAGTCCTCCATTCACATGGCACAAAGGCTGTTTTAAGCCTATAGTTAAATAATGAATCCAGGGGTTCCCGATAAATTGTATTTTAGACTATTCAGGAGGTATCTTGGGATGTTACCTGGGCTCACTGAGGCCATGTTCTTGGTTTTAGTGTGTGAAGTTGGTACATGCTGCCTACTTATAGTTGGCAGGGTTAAGTTTGAGGGTATTATTGAGGGGATTGTTGGGGGTGAGAGGGGGTAAAATTGGAAATTAATTTGTCCACACACAGGTTCATTGCATCACCAGGCTCAGTAAATGTGGCACCATTAACCACCAGTTTAGCACACTGCGGTGTGCTGCCTTGAGGTTTCTACCATAGCTGTAGAAGGCTTTATGATCATCTTTCACCTGGGAGGATGTTTTAACCTCAAACTTCTCTTTGCATGACCTAATTAGTGCTCTTAGTGGCCTATTTACTTTGATGACAGTTTTTATCTTTATGGGAATTACCCTTCCTGATTTTTGCCATATTTTTTTTTTCCTTTTGTTGTACATCCTGTTTAATTTGGGATGCCATGATGGCAGTGCCGTGTGTTGCTTCTTCACTTTAGTACCTAAATTGTGATCTTGCCTTCCATGTGGAATCTATACATTCTTCTGGTGCCTGTGCGGGTCTTTTGCTGGGCACACCCATTTTCCACCATATCCACATCTGCAATAGACTTTGTCCCCTACTTAAATTTACTTACCATTGTCGACTGGGTGAGACACACTGGGCATATTGCTTAATTTCAGGAAAGATGCAAGCTGTTAGTCATAGGTTCATAGATTAGTACTAGGCTAACTGCACTTGTGGGCCATTTTAAGCCTAGCCAAGTACCCAATGTCAGAATCAAACCCTGCACCTTGTGTTTGTAAGGTAAACACCTTAATCATTATGCCGACCTCCCATACTAGTAGTCCTACTGATATGGAAAATCTGTCCAGGACATCAGGGAAACAAGGAAATTTCCCCTGCCCAATTCAGTAAATGCGATGAGATCTTTAATATAAACCTAAGCTACTACCATTTCTGGCAAACTGGACCTTGGTATCTGAAGCACTTTCTAAAGACATAAAAGCTTAGAATGATTAGCTGCCCACAGTCTGTTGCTTTTCTCCCCTTGTGTAGCCTGTAAAACAAACTTACGGTAGAAATAAAGGGGTTAAAACTGATAAAAGAAGCCTTTTGAAAAGTGATCTGCTATCCAGTTTTCCTTCTGTGAAAGACTGCTTCCTGAAATCCTTCTGGAATCTGCCAAACTTGCCACAACCCTTCACTTCTCCATTCCTTTGTCTTAGGAATGACTTCCAAAGACCCCCCCCCAAACCAGCACCACAGATGCACACAATCTTCAAAGGCAACTTCACCATCAGGAGGAGAACACTCCAATAGAGCCAGCCTGGTTCTGCAGCATAAAGGCATAAAACTATCTATGCCTCAGAAGACCCATCAAACGCCCAAAGTGGGACAATTGTGGTACAACCATCAGATTTTGCAGGTCAAAACGTACCCATGGCCAGTACAAGGGACAGAACTTCACTTTTTTACCTAAATAAAAGCTTATTCTTGTAGCATTTTAGTTGCTTATTCTGTTTCTTATAACATTTAGGTGTTTCAGATACAGAATAACTGTTTTATGCAACTATTACATAAAATATAGGAAATATTTTGCCCAATATCACAGGACATTTGCCATTTTTACAATTTATTGTAAAACACAACTGCCCAAAGAGGGACTGTCCCTCACAAAGTGGGACAGGTGGTAACCCTATATGGAAGAGGTGGGCGAGGTGGTGGTGGGAATAACAGGCTGATGCAGTCTCACCAGTCTTGGGGGGAAGGAATTATAGTCTAGTTTGTTAAAATGCTGATCCCATCAAGAATGTGGAGGTCTAACAAGCAGCATCACAGGCCAGAGTGATACCAATGCTGCATGCGTTATCTGCTGGATGAGAGTTATGCTACTGAAAATAAGTACAAAGCAGGTACATTCAGCCAAAATTCTAGCATGACCTACTACTAACCATATTTTCCTGAAGCCTGTCTACCATCACAAAAGATGCCAGTGATTTTGTAATTATTTCCACTCTTCCTACAGCAGAAGGATTAAAAGGACTATTCCAGGAAGACAGTCAATCAAATTTCATCCTATTGCTATCCTTAAATGGAGTGTCCCAACAAGCCAGTTTAAAATCGAATGGAATGAGACTTAAATTTGCAAAGTTTCACACTTCTCTTGAACTGCTGCCCTATTCCCTTACTACCACAACATGGCACTTTCCCAAGGGGGTACTGTATTTAAAACAAGTTAGAAGCAACCCCGGAAAAATGAGTAAAGGAGCTGAATTTCTGGCATTTAATGAATGGTAAAAATACAAAGGGAGAATGCAAGACTAGTACACAAAATGTTTACCTTATTGTGTCAATCTTCAGAATATAGGCACCAAACTTCCCTGACGGGACCGATTTTAAATTTAAATTAGATGGGCCTAAAGACAGCTGTTGATGACAGCACCCCCCCCCCACCCCCCCCCCCTAGACTCAGGTCAAGTCTCCTTATACAGGTCTGGATGGGTCAATGTGGTCTATGATGCATTTTATACCTTAATTTTGAAAGAGTATCACTTGACAACTATTTTCTTTTTTACTGCTAGTCAGATTTGTGTTTGTGCAAAGCATATGCTCATCCATGACAAAACTGGTGATTATTTTTTACACATGCACACACACACTACATGCATATCAATATAAACCGGAGGAATGCCAATTATCTATGTCATATCTTTTGGTGTTATGGAAGAGACTAAATGTCCAGATGAACTCCACAAAGATAAAAATGAATGTATGCAAACTCTACACAAAGGAGACCACAGCTAAGAGAAAGACACACACATGGGCATGCACACAGTGACACTGCTCTTGGGAAGCCAGATCAAGGACTGTACATCTATGATCAAACAGCAACAAGGATTACTCACATTTACCCATAGATGGCTTCTGTACCACTGATTACAGCCACTTACTGACTACATACACCTTGGATGTCGGATTGTCAAACAAAATACCATAGTGTATTTTCACTTTTATTTTATACAAATGCACATCAGCCTTGCAAAGCCAGATAAAAGAATGGTCATCTTGACCAACTAACAGAAAGGATCAGTTACTTCATCCACAGAATGTCTCTTTGCTCACAAATTGCAGTCCCTTCACTGACTCTATGCACTTCAGTTGTTGGACAGTGATAGAAAATTGAAATACATTACTGTGACCAATATCTGTTTCACACAAATACACAGCAGACTTTCCTAGCCTAGCAGTACCTAGAAGCAGACGCAAGTTTTATGTTACTAAATATTTTATATACAAATGTTGACCATTCATAATTAAAATATTCCATTCTTGTACATCTGTACAGTAGCTCACTACTAGATGGATGGATTCAACAAAATCTGAAAAATCTCTGTTAGACTAAGATGCGCTTGGTATGAAAAAACTGGAAGTAGACCAATACATTTTTTAGCTTGTTAAATTATTAACCCTTATGTCACTAGATGAGTTGCCAAGTGGCTCACAAACAGAACACATACAGTAAAAATTGGGGATGCAACTTCTGCTAGCAGACCTGTTACCAGTGGTGTTCCACAAGGATCTGTGCTAGACCCCCTGTTTGGTATCCATCTTTCAGAGGTCCAGACGAAAATAGATAGCCTATGGCTTACCAAATTTGCTGACTAGTGCAAACTGGGTGCAATCATCGAATCCCCAAAAGATGTCAACATACTAAAAAATGGGCTTGCACAGACAAATGACTGGTGTCAAAGCCATGGACTTGAACTAAATGCAAAAAAATGTGTTATCCCCTTTGGCAAAGGAGAATCCTCTGTTAATTACAACATTACAGCATGGTTTAGTGGTAAATCACTTTGTCTATGGTGTGCAGGCTTCCTGGGTTCGAGCCTTGCAGAAGCTGTTTATTAGTGGGAGGGTGGTTTAATGGCTAAGAACACAAGGTGCAGGGTTAGAGTCTCACAAGGGATAATTGGCTAGGCTTAAAATGGCTCGCAAGGGCAGTTAGCTTAGTACTAAACTATGAAATATAATACCCCCCTAAGTTCAAACCCAGTGGTGAGGAATTTAGGAACGCAAGTTGATAGCAGCCTTAACTTTGGTCACCAGGTGTCTACAGTAGTAAGGACGGTCTTCTATGTTGCTTACTTCATACACAAGGGTATAGCATCCAAAGCTAGAGATTATAACTCTCTTGTACTCTGCTCTGATCAGACCAATAATAGAGTACAATGCTCCTCTCTGTGTGTACCTCACCCATTTGCAGCAATGGGAGAGACCTCAGAGGTTTCTCACCAGGAAAATTCAGGGCCTACAACACATGACCTACATGGGCAGAATGAAGGCCCTGCCACTTTACTCAGTATTATACAGACTGCTTAGAGGCAACTTGTGCCTGGCCTACAGAGCAGTCTCAGACCCTGCCTTGATGAAGCTGCTGCACATTCCAATGGGACATGATTCACTTTCCCTAGGAACCTTAGCCTGCGATATTAGCGATACTAACAGGACATGCTTGAGAGACAGATGCAGCTCTCAGAGGTTGCCACTCCTCTTGAACAAGCTCCCAATTCGTGCAAAGCAGAGCTTCTCAATGACCCTATTTAAGTATAAATTGGACAACTGAATGGGAAACCGCATATTTACACAGGTGGTTTCACGTGTCCCTCAGACAGGGGCAGCTGGTGTTCATCTTAGATTCATGAGCATGCAGACTATATTGACAATTGTAACAATATAAACTTTAAAAACATTCGTATTGGTGTTTCTTAGGTAATCACAACTTCGTACAGCTGGGAAAGGATTTTATGCAATTAGCATTTTATCTTTTTTCTATCTGCCACACTGCATTAAGTAGTGTACGTTCGTTATTTTTTTTCTAGTAACTGGGAGCCCTCTAAAGGAGTAAAGACCTTCGACAATTGCACAGTTTAATCCAATTAATGCCAGCCCTGCTTCAGGCCTGTTGCCCTCAATCCCTCAAGACTTCCTATAACTTACAGACAGAGATGGCACAACCAAAGTACATTCCATTTTGCACTATGGGAAAGCAGAGAACAGTGTCTGATACACTGAAGTAGGTTAACCAAAAATTTCTCTGGTCCTAGATGAAAGTAATCTCATTAGCAATAACTCAAGGTGGCTACTTTACTTAACCCAAGAGTTAACAGGGAAAGGCAATCATACTTTTGTCAAATACAGACAACCTCGCACAGACAGTTGCCCTTGTGCTGAAGGATGACCAGACCCTGTATATCAACAATTCATCGAGCACCAGAGGCAATACTGTTCATGAAAAAAGTGGGCCAGTATCAGGACTACTGGGGCCGAAGTTTGCACAGGATCCAAAAAAATACGACCTTTGTATTATCTTGCAGCAGGAATAGCTTCCCTTCCTCCTGATCTCAGACAGGACTTCAAAATACGGGCTCTTTTTTTCTTCAAGGGATTAAAGAACAACCTTGATTGTCTGCAGATAGTGAGGCAAGGCCAGGGTCAAAACAATCAGGCGAAAAAAAGACTACCTAATATTGCCCACATAGTTCCTTTTTTAGGGGGGACCAGAAGAATTAAAGCCACCAAAATGTTAGTAAAATACCAGCAGCTGAGTGCCAATGTGGACAAGACATTGATTAAGGACCTGCATTTTATATACAGCGTTTAGGACTCTTGGACTGCAGATTTCATTTGTTTCACACATTTTATTAGCTCAGTTTACGTTGTTGTCACCTAACCTGTTGTGCTTGCATAAAACTTGCCTCTCAAGAGTGAGTGCACATTGCTTTTGGATGCAGTACTGTTCCCTAAGCTATGCTGAACTACATAAACCAGCAACACATTTTGTTATAACACTACACACACACACACACACACACACACACACACACACACACACACACACACACACACACACACACACACACACACACACACACACACACACACACACACACACACACACACACAGAGAGAGAAATGTTCACTGAAGCAGGTAAAAACTATATCAAAAATACAATATAGAATATGCAAGTCAGACAAGTCAAAGTTTTGCTTACATTCTGAGATAACTGTGAAGGTCTACTTTAACAGTTTTATGCATTTTTATCACTTGTGTGCTTCCTGACTAAGCTGCGTAAATACATAGTAAAGCCTGCATCAGGAAAGGTTCTTTTGCTCCTCTGTTCTTTTTACCTGGGGTACCTTTTACCTTGTGGAGCTGCAGCTTGAGAATATGACATGGTGTTTGGCTAGTGGTGTGGCATTGTTTTTAAGGAACTTTACCTACTGGAACTTCCAACTCTTTTTCCTACTGTTAATGTAGACTACTCTATGTAATGGGATTTTTCTACAACCCCATATGGATACAGGCTTCTGTGAAACATTTACTTTGCTATAGTCAGCTTACTTTCCGGAAAAAGTAATATACTTTCTTTCTCTCAATGCGTTTTAGATCTTTTCTTGTGATATTATTGATGGCTTAGTGACGATGGATCCCAACATCTTTGCAGTAATGCTGTTGTCCTTGATTTGCTTGAGGTTTCTCTTCACTTTACAATTATCCAAATATGAACAGGCGACTTCTTTCTGTAGCTACCTGACCCTGAGGTACTGTTCTTGCATTAATGACATTTTATATTTACTGTGTTCTACAGATGAGGCATTCTGGACAGGTGTGACAGAAGATCTGGACTCAGCACCCAAGAAGTGCGTGTCAAATGAGGCCAGAGGAAGCGGGATCCACACCTGCCAAGGTCAGAAAGTGGCAATGAGTATGACCTTGTACTTCCACTGTGATGCTTTCTGTAGGAATTTCAGAATTAATGGAACTGGTGGAGATGCATACAGAAGACCAGAAGGACAATCGGATAAAAGCATCTCTTGGTGACTCCTCTGGAGAAATCAGGGCAAAGAACCTGCTACATTTGGAACTGATAGAGGCACAAAGATCCCAGCATGGTTGTCCCCACCAACAATATACAAGCTTCAGCAATTTGGCTGGAGAGACCACTTGTGAGGTAGCCAAATAGACCTGCTCATCCTGTCTGCTAGGATGTTGGACCCCCCAGGTGTGTGAAATGCTGTCAGAAAACAAGTTGGAAGATATTGCCCACTGGAGCATTTTCATCGCTTCCTGACACAAGGGGTAGGAGTGTATTTTCCCTTGCTTGCTGATGTACCAGCCACCAATATATTATCCACTAGATAGAGATTAGCCCTACAGAGAGGAAATCCTGAAAGGCCTGCAACATCAAGGGGACTGTTATCATCCCTAGGACACTGAAGTGAAGACTGGCCTCTAAATGGGACCCTGTGACATGGATCATCATCTCCATACAATGGCCCTCACTCACCCTAGTTGAGTCACAGCAGCTTTAAGTAAAGGGAGGGACTACGGAATGGCCCTGGGACACTTCCAGAAAATGAATCCACCAAGTTGCATGTTCTTTGCAGATGTTGGTAAAGAATATTGGAAAGGACATGGGCTGACATCAGATGGATCACTGGACTGTAAGCGTAAATTCCGTACAGTGAATAATCTGGTTATGTAGTAGTTTTGCTATCTGAAAAGTAATGTCCAAATGTGCACCTATGAACTCCAGGGCCTGGGCTGCGGAAAGTTGACATTTGTTGAAATTTGCTGTAATGCCTAATCTGGAGCAAGGACATAATCCCTGGCTTGTACTAGGAGATGCCTGGTAGGAGCAGTAAGGAGCAGATTGTCTAGATAGGGGAACAGCAGTATAAATAAAATGCATTACAATGTATAAAAAATGGGTTGCATTTGATGGTGGGACAAATGTGTGTGTTAAACTGTGTGCAATTGGATAATTGAGGTCATTATATGATAAGGCTATCTGAAAGATGTGATTGTTCCCTGGAAGGCAAACAGCCCAGGTACTAGGAATCATCAGTACAATTTAGATAGCTGTGGACTGTGGCTCTATTGTGTGTTTTTTACTATTTGAACTTTATCTGCCTCTGGCAGTCTGAGTTTTGTTTTCAGATAGGGGAACACCCAGAAACCTAGCAGTCAAGATAAGCTGCAACCACTGCCATTGATTTAGTAAACACCTGGGGGGAAGGCTGCGCTGAGGCCAAAGGGCAGGGCCCTGAATTGGAAGTGATTGGCTCTCAGCCAACAGAAATTAGAACAGGTCAATTAAAGTTAATGAACTTTGAACTAATGGTGGAGCTAAGAACTAAACATTCTATTTAAGGGGTAAAAAACTTCAAGGCATTACTGGAAAAGCTCAAAGTCTGCCACAGCTTGCTGGAAGGGAAAGGTTAGTTTGTATTTGCTTTCTTGTACTTTGTATTGCTTCATTGCCTTTCTCTGTTTTATATATTGATTTTTCTTTGCAATCTATTTTACCTGTATTCTGCTTTTAATTGCATATTTGAGAATTAAGAGTCGCACAGAAATTAACTTTTTCCCTACTCTTTTACTGTTGTAAATTTAACTGTCTGTCTAGCTGCCTGCCCCTTGTGCTAACCTGACCACATATCTTCTTTTCTCTTCTTTCATTGGCTATGTAAGCAAGCCCAAAAGTATCATTTTGTGAATTCACTTTTCTTCAACTATTTAAATTTATTGGCCATCCCATTGTATTTCACAAAACCAAAATACAAAGTGCCTACCCCTTCCAATCTGTCTTGCTCTTTTAAAATTAGTGGCTCTCCACTTAGAAAGCTAAAGCTTAAGTTACCCCCTCTTCCATATCTAACTGCTTATTGCACACTGGAGCTCTTAGGGTATTAACCCATTTTCCATCTTAACTTTAAAATCTGCGATATCTACTTCAACACCACCAATTAAAGGAGAGCACACATTCTGACTCGGTAGTTATCTTGGGATTAGTGATTCTGTTTTGCTCCTGGTGAGAGGAGGAGCACATGGACATTACTTTCTGAAGACAGCCAATCACTGGAAAGTCTAATAACTGCTTCATATGTGACAGTTTGGGATTTGTGCTTATATTTTGCTCTTGGTGGGAGAAGCAGCAGAGAGCTTCAATTCCGGACTGCTTCCGATTGGGCAGTGAGTATCTGCGTTAGACTTCCCTGACTGTTCTGGCTGCTGTGCAAGGCATCTACCAGGAAAATGTCACAACAAGCCTACACGTCCTTGCATTATCTGGGACAAGAATGTTCATCACCAAAGAGCCTATGGCCCATTTCTCATCTTGGAATTGGTGCTACAAAATGTTTTGCTTCTATGTGAGAGAAGAAGCAGAGGAGGATAGCATCTCAGCACAGTGAAGCTGGGATAAAACCAGCACTAGTAGTAGTAGCCAGGCAGTAGCCATTCAGGCTAATATCCTCTTTTTATCATTCTTAAAGTTAATTACTTTCTTTTCAGTAATCTCCGCTTGATTTGCTGCTGTCTAACCTAAAATGAATTATCCTTCTAAATGCTTCATTCACAAATCAGGGTCTACTTATTTTCGCCCCCTCAAACGTTTGGCAGTGTCCTGCAAATGCAGACACCCCTTGTGTTGGCATTTTCCCATAAAAGCACCCTTGAAATTTCACCAACAAGTAATTGTACACAGAACAACTAGTTTGTAGTGACAGACACTGCTCCCAGAGTTGCAAACCAGATACACCTCACATTACTTTATATTCTCACTCCAACTGTCAAATCAATAAATACAGTCTGTTGCCACAGATATGAACCAAGAAAATGATCCTCCTGGAGGGTGTTTGCTTAGATTTCTTTTTGTTGATGGTGAACGTTAAGGAAGTTAGGAGGTTTTTGACAGAGACGGTCCTGGAGCAGCTTTTCTTTGCACTCTGTCTGAATGAGGCAATTGTCCAGATAAGGGTAAATCTGAATATTTCTCTGTCTGCAAAATGCTACGGCCGGGGCTAAGCATTTGATGAATACCCTGGGAGCAGTAGATAAGCCAAAGGGTAGTCAGAGAACTGAAAGTGTTGTGAGCCTGCTCTGAAGCACAGGAATTTCCTGCAGGATTCCCTTATGGGGATGTGGAGGTATGCATCTTTTAGGTCTAGGGTCACTAACCAGGCATTTTTTGTCAGCATTGGCAGCAGCTGCTGCAAAGTTAGCATTTTGAATTTGGGGACCACCAGTGAGGTGTTCAGAATGGATAGATCCAGGATCGGGCACCAAGTGACCTCTTTTCTGGGAACAATGAATAATCTGGAATAAAAGCCTACTTGTTTCAATGCCTCTGCCCACTGATTTGGAGGTAAGTCTGGGTACCCTCTTAAAATTGGGAGTTCATTGAAAGAGAATTTGTATCCCTGAAAAATTATCTTTAAGACCCACTGGTTTTTGTTAAAGAAAGGCAATTTTCTCTGCAGAGAGAGAGAGAGAGAGAGAGACAGAGAGAGAGGGGGAGAACCTTTCTCCTAGCTTTTGGTGAGTGATCCTAGCTTTTGGTGAGTGAAAGGAGGGCAGAGGGAGTCAATGAGAGTTTTTGACATAGAAGGATGGCTTAGAACTCCCTGCCTTTGGGGTGAAAGTGGTCCACTGTTTGGTTCTCTGCTGTCCCTAGGATAGGGGCCTGGGTGGTGTCCCTGCGGGGCTTACCTTGGCCCCATCTGCTAGGTGCAAGAAAGGACCAGTGGTTAGAGGAGAAATTCCTGCTGAACCTGAAAAATCTTACTGTTTGCATAGATTTTTGCTTCGTCTTCCATCTTTTTAAGCACCTCTTCTACTTTTACTCCAAACAAGCAGTCCTTATGCAAGGGTGCATCAATTAATTTAAACTTGACATGATCAGGGAGAGGTTTGTTCCTTCAACCATGCACATCTCCTAATGACAGATCCGGACACTGCTGCCCTGCTTAAGGTTTCTAGTGCATCATAGCCACAGTGCAAAGAGCATTTTGCCACTTGACAAGTAGAGTGCAGTAAATCTACTAACACTTTCAAATTGGCAGAGTCAGGAAAGGTAGAAATCTTTTGCTTTAATAGTTCAAAAATGTGTTATTTTAACATATGGAACTGACAGGCGAGTGCTCTGATAGCCAAGGTTGCAGAGATGTATACTTTTTTACCCTATCTGTCCAGAACTCTGGATTCCTTGTCAGAAGGAATAAGATTCTTTGCAGAACTAGCCTTTGCTCCTTTAGGTCCCCATGTAATGGCCTCTGGGTCTGCAGCAGGATTTCTGTACCGGTATTTCTGAGAATCCGGAAGTCAGCTTTACTGGGAGAAGGTGGGAGGGGATCAGGGGCTAAGCTGGATTCATGGAAATCATCATCTACCACTTCTAAGACAGGGGGGATGGCCAGGGGGTCCGTGCTGGAGCAGGTCTAGAAACTCTTAGTCTTTTCTTAGACTAAGGGAAGTCCTGAGATTCCCAGTGGAAATGTTCCCCGAGGGTGTGAAGGGTTTTCCCAAAGGAAAGGTCTTCTGGTGGGGAGGCAGAAGGAATGGATTCCTCTGCATCTGAATCCTCAAGCAGTAAAAGGTTGTTCCTCTTCAAAATCTGAATAATCAGATTCCTCACAATCCTGCTCCGTCATTATTCCAGGAGAAGGATGCTTTTTTCTTTTAGAAGTTGTGGCCTGACTACCCCTGATAAGGGAGATAAGATCCTCCGCTATCTTAAGGATTTGGGCCTTTAGATGTTTTCAGTTGTAATTCGAACTCTGGTAGTGACCGACTGGCACACTTGTGAACTGCTTCTGCTAGGGTCTCCACGGCAAGAAAGACATGTAATGGTGTCGGCTGCCTTGCTTTACAGCACCGACTACCTGATGTCAGTCAAGTGACAGCAGCTGACGCAGAAAAACACTGACTCTGGTATTTGGGCCGGCAGCTACCACAGCAGGGATAACCCACAGGTGATGACTTCAACAGTGAAACACAAAGTACAGTTGTGTACACTTACCATAAATGTAGATGTTAGAGTATATTCACTGCTGCAGTAATCACCCTTGGGTTATCCTGCCAGGGGTAGCCCTCAGTCAGTCCGAATACCAGAGGCTTAGTATTTCTGCATCGGTTGCTGTCACTTCAAGACTGACGTCAGGTCGTCAGGGGTATAAAAACAGGTAACCGACGTCATTACATCAGTTTCTTACCCCAAATGTCAGGAGCCCCCAAATAGGGAGCTAAGTTATGGTAGAAAATAACACCACCAGTAAAAAAGAAATACCAATAGCCCTGTAAGGAGTGAGGAAGAGAGAGACAATGGGGCTGGAGAGTGGGAAACCAGGACTGCAAAAGTGAATATACTCCAACATCTACATTTATGGTAAGTGTACACAACTGTACTATGTTCTTCGTGTTTCACTGTTGCAGTCATCACACTTGGGTCGATTCCCAAAGCTGAAGAATGGGTGGAGGCAGTCAAGAAGAGTTGGGCTGGCTAGTATGCCCTGCAGGACTGCTGTTGCAAAGCCCACCATGGATTTGGAAAAGGTAGGTAGGTGGTAATGCTTGGTGAAGGTATGAACAGAACTCCAAGTAGCAGCTTCCAGAATGTCCCTGGTAGGGACTCCTCTGAGAAAGGCTGTAGAAGTTGAAGTTGCCCTAGTGGCATGTGTTCTGACCCCCTGAAGGGGTGGTTTCCCATGGTGTTTGTTACAGAAATGGATACAGTGCGTTATCCATTTGGAGAGGATTTGTTTTTATATTGGCCTTGCCCTCTGCCCCTGGTGCAAACATGACTAGTAACTGGTCAGATTTCCTAAAGGGCTTAGTCCTATCAAGGTAGAATCTGAGTTGTCTGTGCACATCTAAAGAGTGCAGGATTCTTTCTCCCTTATTTTGAGAATTAGGGGAAAAGGATGGGCAAATGCAGAGATTGGTTGAGAGCCACACTGGACACCACTTTAGGCATGAAAGTTGGGTTGGTCCTGAGGGAGACCCTGTCAGCATGTAAAATAATGAAGGGTTCCATGGCCATAAGTGCTTGTAGCTCAGACACTCTTCTAACTGAAGTGATGGCCAGAAGCAAGGCTGTTTTCCAAGATAGGAATTTTAACTCTGCTGATGCTGCAGGCTCAAAGGGTGTAGCGCGAGTTTTTCCCATACAAAGTTAAGGTCCCAAGCAGGTGTGGGGGTTCTGCTTGGTGGCCTTAAGTTGTTAGCCCCCTCAGGAACTGCTTGATGAGAGGGTGAGAGAAGAGAGGTGGCTCAGTGCTGTGATGAGCAGAGATGGCAGCGGCATGGATCTTAATGGAAGAGAAGGACAGGCCTCTGTGGAATAAGTCTGCTAGATAATCTAGGATAAGAGGTAAGGAGGGCTGTGCTGTATCTGCTCCTCTAGTGTGAATCCAGGAACAATTCCTTTTCCACTTGTCAGCATAGGACTTCCTTGTCCTGTATCTGGCTTCACATATGACATTCAGTACTTGCTTGCTTAGGCTGGCTACTGGAGGAGAACTCAAGGAATAAGCCAGGCTGCAAGGTTCAGAGTTTGTGAATGCAAGAACTGTCCCTACTGCTGAGTCAGGAGAGTTGAGATCTGTGATAGGTGCCATGAGAGCACTGGTGACAGACTGTGCAGTAGTGGGTACCAGTGTCGGCGTGGCCAGTCTGGGGCAATCAGGATTGCACTTTGTCTTTCCTCCCTTATCTTTAGTAATAATCTTGTAAGAGGCAGGGGGGAAACGCATAGATTGAGAGGTTTGCCCACTAGAAGGATAGAGCATCCACTTTCCAGGCCTTGCTGTGAGGTACCCTGGTGCAGAATTTGCTGAACTGGTGGTTGCAGGGGGAGGCAAATAGGTCCACCTTCGGTGTACCCCATTTCTGGGTCACAAGGCTGAAGGTGGTGTGGTTTAATTGCCACTCGTGTGGGTCTAGGAGAATTTCTGCTCAAGTTGTCTGCCAGACAGCTTTGGTTGCCTGGCAGGAAATGAGCTTGCAGGTGAATATGCATGGCTGAGGCAGTGTTCCACAGGGTTATGGCTAGCCTGCAGAGTGGGTTTCCCCTGCTTGTTGATGTACCACATCACTGTGGTGGTGTAGGCTTTGATTAGTAGGGGCCCCAGTGACAGCAGGGATCTGAAAGCTGTCAGAGCATGCTGAATAGCTAGCATCTCTTTTTAGTTGATGTGCAGATAAATTTGATTTGGGCTCCAGTGGCACTGAATGCACCCTCTGTCCAGATGTGCACCCCAGGCATAGTCTGATGAGTCTTTGGTTAGGGTCTGGGCGGCGTGGGGTTGTGTAAAGGGAAGCCCCTTGTTGGTGTTGCATGCTGCTGCCCACCAAGGAACTCTTTCCTTAGACAAGGTATTATAGGAATGATAGTTTCCAGGTCCTGAGAATGTTGGCAGTAAAGACTTTTTAAGTACCACTGAAGTTTCCTCATATGCTGTCTGGCATATGGAATTAGTAGAATGCAGGAGGCCATGAACCGTAGAGCTTGCAGGATTTTTTTTGCAGATAGCTGGGTTCTGGTGGCCATTATTGTTTTTCTGGAGTAAGAAATGACATCTGGGTTGCTGTGTCCAAGCTTGCTCCCAGGAATACAATTTTTTGCCTGGGGACTAGTTTGGATTTCTTTTCGTTGATAGTGTACTCCAGGGAGGTTAGAAGATCCTTTACAAATGTCAGGTGCTGCAACAGCTTTCGCTGACTGCCCGCCTGAATCAGGCAATCGTCCAAGTAAGGGTAAATTTGAATATTTCTCTGTCTGCAATAGGCAATGGCTGGAGCCAGGCATTTTGTGAAAACTCTGGGAGCAGTGGATAAGCCGAAGTGAAGAGAACTGATAATGCATACATCCTGCCCTGAAACATACATATTTCCTGCAGGAGTCCCTGACTGGGATGTGCAGATAGGCCTCCTTTAGGTCTAGGGTGGCTAACCAGGTACCTTTGGCCAGCATAGGGAGAAGCTGCTGTAGGGCGAGCATTTTGAATTTTGGTACTACCAGGAAGGTCTTTAGAATGGATAGATCTAAGATTGGGTGCCATGTGCCCTCTTTTCTGGGTACCAGGAAAATTCTGTAATAAAAACCTTGGCCTATCTGTTCTGCAGGAACAGGCTGAATTGCCTTTATGGAGAGCAGGGACTGAACTTGGTTTTGTGCCTCTGCCCACTAGTTTGCAGGAAGGTCTAGGAACCCTTTTGGGGTTGGCAGTGTGTGGAAATAAAATCTGTACCCTTGGGATACTATGTTGACGACCCATCGGTCGGTGATGGAGGCCAAATTTTTTGCATGGTGGGCAAGTTTCCCTCCTAGGGGCACTAGCAACCGGGCAGAGGTGAGTAATGGAGTTGAGAAGTCATTGTGAATTCTTTCTGTAAGGGGGTGGCTTAGCACACCCTGCTTTAGAAGTGGAGGTACTCCACTGCTTAGATCTCTGCATACCCTGAGACTGCAATCTGGGGGGGGGGTCTGTTTGAGTTGGCCTTGAGGGGGCTGGAAAGGACAGTACAGTTGTGTACGCTTACCATAAATGTAGATGTTAGAGTGTATTCACTGTTGCATTTGGGTAATCTGCTGGCAGGTTGCCCTCAGTCGGCCTGAATTCCAAAGTCTTGGGTTGCTGTCTCCTCTTCCATGATGTCAGGTCATCAGGGGTATAAAACAAGCATCCAACGCCATTATCTTTAGTTTTTCTTGCCCCAGATGTCAGGTGCTCCCAAAAAGGTAGCAAAAAATACATATACATATATATATATATACATATATATATATATATATATATATATATATATATATATATACACATGTGTGTGTGTGTGTGTGTGTGTGTGTGTGTGTGTGTGTGTGTGTGTGTGTATATATATATATATATATATATATCTATATATATATCTATAAATATATATATATATATATATATATATATATATATATATATATATATATATACATACATACACACACACACATACACACACACATATATATATATATATATATATATATATATATATATATATATATATATATATATACATACATTTATATATATATATATATATATATATACACATATACACACACAACGTATATATATATATATATATATATATATATATATATATATATATATATATATATATATATATATATTATATAGATATACTATATATACATGCATCAATAAAAACTTTACCTTCATCTACAAGCAAATACACCACATAGGTTATAGAAAATAAAGGAAAAACTCCAGAATGAAAGGGGGATGACCTGGACTGCAACAGTGAATACACTCAAACATCTACATTTATGGTAAGTGTACACAACTGTACTATGTTCTTCGTGTTTCACTGTTGCAGTCATTACATTTGGGTAGAATCCCAAAGCTATGGTTGGGAGGCTGGAGCTAAACAGCATTAGGTGTGGCTATAAGGCCCTGCAGAACAGCAGTGGCAAAGCCTGCCCTGGACTTGAGTAGAGAGGCAAATGATAATGGCAACACCAAAGCAGATAATACTTTTAAAACAAACTTTTAATCCAACAGATTATAAAGACAGTGAGCACTTTCACGTTATCACAATGTTTTATCAGACTAAGTAAAAATCATTAACTGCCAACCATAAATAGTAAATTCAAACCCTTCTGGCCTATGGTTCAACAGAAACAATTATGACATGTTGAAATTTAAAATTTAAAAAGACATGCTTTACAAACAACATTCTTCAAAATATATACATAAATAAAGCATGCATCACCAAAGGTCTCATGTATACAGTCTAAAAACTCTGACTTGATGGATGTGATTATAGACATTAAAATGTTCACTAGAAATGTGGCACCGAAAATGATGTTTGGGGATAATATGAATAATGATTATAAAGTTTTTAAAAAACCTTCTACATTTATACCTCAGATGCATCCACTTTTAGATGCATTTGAAAGAGCTTGTGAAAGTGATTCATTACATTTGTCAATGTCACACACCAGACCTGACTTTTTTTTAATTTAACTAGTAAAGAATCTGAAGCTTTGAGAGACTGCAGAACAATGCTGAGATAGCAATTACACAGGCAGACAAGGGTGGAGCTGTGGTGTTGTTGGATAGAGATTTCTACAAGAGGAAAATGGAGCAACTACTGGTTGACAACAACACTTATAAGTTATTACGTAAGGTGCAACTAGACAAGATCATAAAAAGTGTTCATAGTGAATTATATGACCTTCTTTTATGTAGAGTAATAGACCTAGATCTGTATAGATACTTTTGGTTGAGAAACTGATCATCCCCACTTTCAGGGGACTGCCAAAGGTCCATAAAAACTTGATGGACCCCAATAAGAGACAGTCTCGAGGAGGGGATGGCTTGCAGAAACTCTATTTGGAAAAACAGCTTAGACCAGTGGTAGATGGCAAATCCACTATAATTAGAGATACGAGACCTATGCTGGGTATGTTTTTTTCTGATGCAGACAATGGTAATGAAATAGAAGTTATGTTCTTACCATAACGTTCCATGTTAGTTGTCTTCTTCTCGCCTTCTTGCTGGATGGGTTCGGAGCCGACCTCAGCTCCGACTCGGCCACTCTAAAAGCTCGAGAGTTGGTTCCACCGGCTCGAGGCTCCCCTTATATCCCACAATGCTAGGCGAGAGTTACCTCAGATCTCGTTTGTAAGCTAACCCCAGCTTATAATAGTTACAGAATAACTCTAAACAGAGTCCACCTCTAACAACAGGGAGAAAGAAGGGTGACCTACATCCTGATTCAGGAGATATGCAAGCAGCATATGTCTAAGAAAGAGGTGGTAGAAAGAGAGGTCACAATCACAACTCCTCTAGGTCTGTCCAGGCCAGGGGGAAGGAGGGTGGGACGCAAGAAGAAGGCGAGAAGAAGACAACTAACATGGAACGTTATGGTAAGAACATAACTTCTATATGTTAAGTTGTCTATCTCGCCTTCATTCTTGCTGGATGGGACCGTCCCTAGCACCTTGTCCCGGGTGGCCTAACGGGACAGACTCCTGAGAACAGTGGAACCAAAGTTAGCTCTATGCCTAGAAGCTAAATCCAACTTATGAGAAATGAAAGTGTGAGGAGTAGCCCAAGTAGCCGCTGCACAAATGGTGTCAATAGGCAGTCTGTCTTGGAAGGCTAAGGAAGTAGCCAAAGCTCTTGTAGAATGGGCCTTAGGTTTATTAGGCAGCTTTTGGTGTCTAATCTCATAAACAAGGGTAATCAGAGATGTAAGCCATCTAGATAATGATACCTTTGAAACTGAAAGTCCCTTTCTGCCTTCTGCATAGGAGACAAACAGTTGGTCAGATTTTCTGAATTGTTTTGTTCTATCCAAATAGTACCTCAACTGACGATGAACATCTAGCCAGTGTAATTTTGTTCAGACCTATTGGAATATTCTGGAAAAAAGACAGGGAGGTCAATGCTTTGATTTAGATTTGACGTCGAGACTACCTTAGGTTAAAAGGACGGGTTGGTTCGTAAGGATACCCTGTCCTTATGGAACAATAGATAAGGAGGTCGACAGCTGAGTGCATGAAGTTCTGAGACTCTTCTAGCTGAAGTAATAGCTACCAGATAGAGAGTCTTCCATGATAGCAATTTTAAAGAACAGGATGCTGCAGGTTCGAAAGGGGGTAGAATCAAAGAAGTAAGAACTAAATTTAGGTCCCAAGGAGAAGGAGGATTTCTTATAGGAGGTCTGAGAAGAAAAACTCCTTTCAAAAAGGCTTTGCAAAGCTTGTGGGACATTAAGGCAGACTCAGAAATACCCACATTAAAGTTAGAGATAGCTGCCAATTGAACTTTAAGAGTAGAAGGGGATGAACCTGCATGGAAGAGTTCAGCTAGAAAATCAAGGACTATTTGGATGGAAGCAGTGAAAGGATCTATGTCCCTTCCTTGAGCCCAAAATGTGAAACGTTTCCACTTACTCAAGTAAATCTTCCTAGTGGAAGATTTATGGGAAGCTATCAAAATATCTCGAACAGAGTGAGATAATTGAGGAAGCCTGGCTAAGGTTGGAACTGGAGGAACCAAGCAGTGAGGTTCAGAGAGGGGAGGGAGCGATGTAACTGACCCGATTGATGGATCAAAAGGTCTGGAACTAGGTCCAGATGCCAAGGTCGCTCCAGTAGAAATTGATGTAGAAAGGGGAACCACACCTGTCGAGGCCAGTAAGGAGCAATGAGGATCAACGAGGCCTTCTGAGCGATAGCTTTCTGTATCACTTGAGAGATTAGTGGGAAGGGAGGAAATGCATACAGAAGTCCCCGGGGCCAAACTTGGACTAGAGCGTCTCTGCTGGGTTGGCCTGGTAAAGGGAATAGGGTGAAATAATGTCTGCACTTGCTGTTTTGGGCAGTAGCAAAAAGATCGCAGCAAGGCTGACCCCACTTGAGAAATCTCTCTCTCACAGAGTCTTTCAGAGACCACTCGTGAGGCATGAGGATAGCTCTGCTCAATTTGTCCGCTATTTGATTGGACTTCCCGGGGATGTGCGTTGCTATCAGAAAACGCTGAGAAGAAATCGCCCATTGCCACAATCTGAGTGCTTCTCGACACAGGGGGTAGGACCTGGTTCCGTCTTGTTTGTTGATGTACCACACTACAGACATATTGTCTGTCTGGATTGCAATCGTTCCCAAGGGGAGAGAGTCTTGAAGGGCTTGCAACGCTAAAAGCACTGCTCTCATCTCCAGAACATTTATGTGCAAGTGGCATTCGTCTGGTTGCCATGTGCCCTGGACCGTCCTGCCCTGATAATGCCTCCCCCACCCGATCAGGGAGGCGTCCGCTGTCAGAGTAGCAACCGGAGGGGAGGAACAAAGGGTCTTCCCAACCAGAGCTGAGGGAAGACATCCACCACATGAGATGATTTCTGCACGCGTGATCATAATGGTGTGGGACATTGGAAGTTGCTGGTATGACTATTGTGTAAAGAGCATCCATTGAAGGATTCGCATGTGGAATCTGGCTAATGGAAGCAGAGGTATGGCAGCCGCCATAATTCCCAACACTTTCAGAACTAACCTGGCTTTGATTCTGTTGTTGTTGAAAAGGAGTGAGACCAGTCTGTGTATGTCTGTTATTCTCTGATCTGTTAGCCTCAGACATGTCTACTGTGTCTAGATTTGCTTCTATGTAGGTAATAGTACGACAAGGCGACAAAACAGACTTTTCGCAATTTATTGAAATGCCTAACTTTTGACAAATGCGAAAAGTGTAATCCCTGGCCATCAGAAGGAGATGCTTGGTGGGAGCTGTGAGGAGCCAGTCGTCCAAATATGGAAACACCTGGAATCCTTGTCGTCTCAGGTGAGAAGCTACCACTGCCATGCATTTGGTAAACACCCGGGGGGGCAGTGGTGAGACCAAAGGGCAGGGCCCTGAATTGAAAATGACTGGTTCTCAGCCTGAAGCGGAGGAATCTTCTGGAGCGTCTGTTCATTTTTATGTGATAGTACGCACCCTGAAGGTCTATAGAGCACATCCAGTTTCCTTTTCCCAATAGGGGAAGGATGGACTGCAGCGTGACCATCCGAAATCTTGTTTTCTTGACTGATCTGTTCAAGATACTGAGATCCAAAATTGGTCTCCAGTCCCCTGTTTTCTTTGGAACTAAAAAGAACCTTGAGTAGATTCCGGATCCTTGCTGGTCTGCTGGAACTGGCTGAATTGCTCTTTTTGCAAGCAGTTTTGAAATTTCCAAAACCGCTAGATCCCTTTGTGCGGGTGGAACATCTGGAAGGGATTTTTTTGATTGTTTCGGAATGCGAAGAAAGGGGATAGAAATAGAAGTTATGTCCTTACCATAACGTTCCATGTGGAGTGTTCATCTCGCCTTTGTTCTTACACATGGGTTCGGAGCCGATCCTCGGCTCCGTGCCGGCCTCTTGCAAGCTCTGCATCGAGAAGAAGCTCGAGACAATCTAATACCCACAATCCCCCTCTGCCTTTACCTCAGATCTAGTTTGCAAGCAAACCAATCTATATAAAAGCACATTCATGCTTACACACATAACATATCTAAACAGACACATATAAACATATATGTGTATACCAACTATGTACACAGAATAACAGCAGTAGCAAAAAATGCTTCTGGCCAGGCATCAAAGAACGTTCTTCCTAAGGGTGGGAGGGTGGGACTGTAAGAACAAAGCGAGATGAACACTCCACATGGAACGTTATGGTAAGGACATAACTTCTATATGTGATAGTGTTCAATCTCGCCGCTTGTTCTTACACATGGGTAGCGTCCTAGCTCCTTGATCCTGAGGAACTCACGGAGGGCGTTCTTGAGCACAGTGGAACCAAAGGTTGCCCTGTCCCTAGAAACCTTGTCTACTTTATAATGAGAAATAAATGTATGTGGCTTAGACCAGGTAGCAGCCGCACAAATAGCATCCAGAGGTAGGCGAGCTGCATGAGCCAAAGACGTAGATATCGATCTTGTGGAATGTCCTTTGGGTTTGTGTAAAAGGGGTTGATCTGCAGAATCGTAGACATAGATTATACAATCTGTTAACCATTTAGAAAGAGTTCTCTTGGTAACTGCAAGTCCTTTCCTGCTATCAGCAAAAGCCACAAAAAGTTGATCTGTTTTCCTGTGATCTTTTGTTCTATCCAAATAAAACCTTAGCTGTCTGTGAACATCTAATTTGTGTAACATACTCCATTTTATTGGAGTGGTTTTTGAAGAAAGTGGGTAATTCAATGGACTGATTAATATTGTTAATGGAACATACTTTAGGGAGGAAGGATGAATTGGTTCGAAGAGAAACTCTATCAGAGTGAAAGATCAAATAAGGGTGCTTGATGGAGAGCCTGAAGTTCAGACACTCGTCTAGCAGAAGTAATGGCTACCAGAAAGAGAGTTTTCCAGGACAAAAATTTTAATGGGCAAGAAGAGGCAGGTTCAAAAGGGGGCAACATTAATTTAGATAGCAACAAGTTTAGACTCCAAGGTGACGTAGGAGATCTGACCGGTGGTCTAATATGAAAAACTCCTTTTAAAAGGCTTTACAAAGTCTGTGAGCCATAACAGGAGATCCACATTCTTCCACATGGAAATTCAAATGGCAGCCAATTGAACTTTTAGAGTAGCAGGAGAAGCACCCTGATGAAATAAGTCTGTTAAGAACTCTAATATCTTATTCAAAGGAGCTATAAAGGGATCCACATGGTGTGCCTTTGCCCAGAATACAAACCGCTTCCATTTGCTAGTATATGTTTGTAGTGGAAGCTTTATGCGAAGCCACTAATATATCCTGGACGCTGGTGACAAAAGATCAGACCTGGCTAAGTTGGAATTGGAGCAGCCAAGCTGCTAGATGGAGTGACAGGAGCGCGGGATGGGGAACCCCTGACGAGTGAGTCAATAGATCTGGCTCTGGGTCCAGAATCCAGGGTCCCCGAATGCAGTGCATTTTCAGGAAGGGAAACCAAATTTGTGAGGCCAGAATGGAGCAATGAGGATTATCGTCCTGTGTAGGTTCCTGGCTTTCTGGAGAAACTTCGATATCAGAGGAAATGGGGAAATGCGTATAGGAGTCGGGGCCAATCAGAACCAGTGCGTCCCTGGGGACTTCCCTGGAGGGTAATAGGGCAAAGTAGCTCCTGCATTTGGCATTCATTGGAGACGCAAACAGGTCGCAGGAAGGCTGGCCCCACGCGAAAACTCCTTTCCGCCACTGACTGTTTTAGAGACCACTGCGGTAGCAGAATTGCTCTGCTCAGCCTGTCGGCTATGACGTTGGATGACCCGGGATGTGCGTTGCTATTAAGCGACCCGTGGACTCCGCCCACTGCCAAATTCTCATGGCCTCTCTGCATAGTTGATAGGACTTGGTTCCCCCTTGTTTGTTTATGTACCAGACTACCGACATGTTGTCCGTCTGAACTGCAATAGTCCCTAGAGGAAGAAGGGGAGCAAAGTGTTGCAACGCTAGAAACACTGCCCTCAACTCTAGAACATTGATGTGCAGATTGTACTCCAAATTGGTCCATTCGCCTTGGACTGTCTGTCCCTGAAAGATGCCCCCACCCTATCAGGGAAGCGTCCGTGGTCACCGTAACTGTGGTGGGTAGCACAAACGGCGACCCTTGGGAAAGGTTGCACGTGTGAAGCCACCAGTTTAGATCTGTCTTGCAAGTCTTTGTTATAAGAATCTCGTGTGTTAGAGGTAGTTGTTGAAATGACCATTGTGCAAACAGTAGCCATTGTAGGACTCTCATGTGCAGCCTTCCCAGGGAATTGCAATAAGGGAGGCTGACATGAGGCCCAACACCTTCAGTACTAGTTTTGCAGGAGATTTCCTTGACAAGAGTAGAAGACGTATGTGAGTTTGCAGTGATAATATCCTTTCTGGGGGGAGCTTCAGAATTAATTGACGGTGTTTAACTCTGCTCCTATGAACGAGATATTTTGTGATGGCTGAAGTAAGGATTTTCCGAAATTTACGGAGATCCCTAGGTGAACACACAGTTGAAGAACATAGTCTCTGGCTTGCAGTAGTTGACGCCGGGTGGTGGCCGAAAGGAGCCAGTCGTCCAGATCTGGAAACACCTGGAATCCCTGGTGTCTCAAGTGAGACGCTACCACTGCCATACATTTGGTGAAGACCCTGGGGGCTGAGGTCAGACCAAAGGGCAGGGATCGAAATTGAAAGTGACTGGCTCCCAGCCGGAAGCGCAAATGATCTCTGGATGCCCTGGCCATTTTGATGTGGTAGTATGCATCCTCTAGATCTATTGAGCACATCCACTCGTCCTTCTGTAAGAATGGAAGGATCGATTGAAGCGTGACCATTCGGAACTTTTCTTTCTTGACAAAAGTATTGAGGTAAGCTTAGGTCTAGAATGGGTCTCCAGTCCCCTGTTTTCTTTGGAACTAAAAAGAACCTTGAGTAAGTCCCGAATCCTTGCTGGTCCGCTGGGACTGGCTGGATGACTCTTTTCTAGCAGCTTTGAAATTTCTAAAGCTGCTGGCTCTCGCAGATGGGGCGGTACATCTGGGAGTCTTTTCTTTGGAATGGGATAGGATAGGAAGGGTATGGAATAACCTCTGGTAACTACGCTTTTTACCCACTTGTCTGTAGTTATACCTTGCCAGGCCTGAGGGTATAAAGCTAAGCGACCCCCGACTGCCTCCAGAGCAGGACAGTCGGGCCTCCTCTCAGGAGTGCTGGAAAGGTTTACCAGGGAGTGTATCCCTGTCACCTTGATGTTGCGGACCCCCTCTGCCGCCAGGGCGGCGTCTTCCACCTCTGCCCCTCCTCTGCCTCTAAAGGAGCATCACCCTGTGTGCCTGAGAAAGACCCTTGGGGTTTTGAAACCACATTTTCCACCGCGTTGCCCTTTGGGGTGCGGTCTAGTTGGGGTGGAAAACGGACTCCGACAGCAGACTGAGTCTTTCCCTCTTGTTCACACCGGGTAAGGGTCTCCTTTACTTTGGGGCCAAAAGAGTGGCACCGTCAAATGGGGCGTTTGTAAAGGAAGACTTGAAGGCTTCCGCAAAGGAGCATAGGCATCCAGGATTGTCTTGAAGAGCAATCGCTGAAGCTGCTGCCCTACTCGAACCTTCGCTGCATAAGAAATCAGCCTCATGGACGAGTTAACAATCGATGTTAGGGTATTAAGTTGCGCTGTCACTTTCTCTGAGACAGCTGCATCTGTAGTACCCTGGAGGGTATCTCCCAACTCTTTGACTAGATCCCTCTGCAAACGTGTAAAATGGGTCAAATAGTTCAGGGACCGCATGGAAAAAGCCGCTGAACTAAAATGCTTCCCATATCTATCCATCGTCCTAGAATCTTTATTAGGCGGATGGACAGACGAAGAAGACTCCGACATCTCCCTTTTCGTGGCTGCAGCCACCACCATAGCGTCTACTGGAACTCCTTTTGTAAGGTAGGACTTATCCTGAGGTGCTGTGATGTACTTGTTCGGTTTCCTAGGAACAGGTTCCACTGTGTCAGGAGCCTCCCACCCTTGAGCAATAAGTTCCATTAGTTCGCCGGCGGACTGACCCAGGAGGAGGAAGGGCGGGCACCAAATGCCTTCAGCAGAACTGACTCATCCTCAGAAGGGGGAAGGGACTGCCAGTCACCTCTCTGTTTCAGGATCTCCAGAATGTCTGAAAAAGAGACATCTTCTGAAGGTGACTTAGTGGACCCCTCTGACTCATCTAAGTCAGTATCAGATGTTATGGATTCCTGTGGAGAATCCAAGTGTCTCCTCTTACACAGTCTCTTCCTAGGGACTTCCTCGTGGGGAGCATCCGAAGAAGCCTCGGAGGAAGAGGGGCACCTCCAGGGGTGGCTGAGACACTGGTGCCCGACGCTTGGATGTGGCCGTAGGTGCAGATGAAGACAAAGGCCCTTTATGGGGAGGAGAAACTGCTTCCACTGATGTGGTTGTCTGGGTAGACAACACCTTCCTCATCAGGTCGACGCCCCGGTCCCGCATCGAAGAGTCCCCGGTTCGAAAAATGGGAAGAATCCCGACACGGGCACGAAGGCATCGACCCGAGGACGGAGCCGAATCGATCCGTGCGAGGCCCGAGGGAGAGTCGGAACCGACACGCCGGTTCGACTCGGCCCCGGAACCAAGAACAGACCGTCGGCTCGGTGACTCGGTACGTCCGACGGAGTCGAGGTGAGGTAAACAGACCGAGAAAAGACGGTTCTGGACCCGAGGGCTCCACAATCAGCAGATCAGCCTCTTCCGGCTCCAAAGACTGAATCGGTCTCGGAGGAGGAATGGATGGAGATACAGGAAGGCCTTCAAGTTTCGACACCAACTGGGTGGAAACCGAAATAAGTTTAGAGAGGGCCGAATGCTCCAACAACTTCTGCACCACGCGATCCACATCGACATCCGAAAGTTTGGAGGAAGAACGGGTCGAAGGAACCGACGGAGCCGACCTCAATATGGCGAAGGAGGAGCTCCATCACCGGTTCCAAGACTCGAGGCTCAGGAACCGACACCAGTTGAACACTCGGCCCGAAGTCTGTGGAACCGGTGATCTAACCTTTGAAGAAGAGCTCGGAGCCGATGACTTAGGCTCACGTCTTCGATTCCTTAGAGGACTTGATGCCTGGTCAGAAGCATCCAAAGCCTCTTGGAAAGCTGGTTTCAGAAGACCTCTGTCCATCAGTTTCCTGCGCCTATCTGTCATGACCCTCCCACTAAAAGAGTGACAGATGGAGCAATCCTCTTGTAAGTGAAGAGGGCCAAGGCAGTAGACGCAGGAACTGTGGTTGTCAGTGACCGACATTTTTTGGCCACACTGACAACGTTTGAAACCAGACTTTGCTTTCTCCGACATAGTACAACAATATGTAACTACAGAAAAACACAGTCAATCAGAGTAAAAAGTCACAATCAGGTTAATGTCAAATCCGGTTAAATTGTCCAATATGGTAGATGTGAAGGGAGTAGGCCCCGATACAAAAATACCGAAAATAAGGTTAACGGTACCAAGGAATTACGGAACCAAAACACAATCACACTTCTTAATAAAGCTAATATCAACTAGAATATATTTCTTAATAAAATACAACAAAAAAGTTATATCTTAGCTTAGAAACTCTCGAGCTAGCTCCCAACGATGCTGCAGCGGCAAACTAGATCTGAGGTAAAGGCAGAGGGGGATTGTGGGTATTAGATTGTCTCGAGCTTCTTCTCGATGCAGAGCTTGCAAGAGGCCGGCACGGAGCCGAGGATCGGCTCCAAACCCATGTGTAAGAACAAACGGCGAGATTGAACACTATCACATTAGCCTTCGGAAATGACGGACTGTACCCATTTGTCTTGAGTCAGGGATAGCCAGGCTTTTGGGTACAGTGACAACCTTCCCCCGACTGCCTCCGAAGGTGGGCAGCCAGGCAACACCTCAGGGATGCTGAAAGGGCTTATCAGAGAAGGCTTCTCGATTGCCCTGGTTCTGCGGAGCCCCCCTGCCTCGAGGGCGACGTCTACCATTGTTATTCCCGCCTCTGCCTCTGGCGGGTAACGACTTTGTCGCCAGGCGAAGTCCCTTGATTTTGTTTACGGAACCACATTTTCCCACTTTTCTGGCCTTTGGGGTAAGGCCTAGGAGGAGTAGAAAAACGGACTCCGACGGCAGAAAGAGTCTTGCCATCAGTCTCGCACCTAGTCAAGGTTTCTTTCACTTGAGGACCAAAGAGAGATGATCCATCAAACGGGGAGTTAGTGAAAGAAGTCTTGAAGGGTCCCAAAATTGCATAGCCGCATCCAGGCATGCCTACGTAAGGCCACACCTGTCCCTGCGGACCTACTCGCTCCATCAGCCGCATAAGAAAGGAGGCGCATGGAGGAGTTGGCTATGGAGTTAAGGGTAGCCAGCTGAATGTTCATTTTATCTTGAAACCCCGCAGCTGTAGGATCCTTCAACATGTCACTCGCTTCTTTAATCAAGTCCCTTTGAAGACGAGTGAAATGGCACAGGTAGTTCAGCGAACGCATAGTAAATGTCGCTGACGAAAACATCCGCTTCCCGTACCTGTCCATGGACCTAGATTCCTTGTTAGGTGGATGAACAGGTACTGAAGGATCAGCTAGTTCCTTCTTAGTGGCAGCAGCTACCACCATAGCATCCACAGAAACTCCTTTTGTCAAGAACTGCTTGTCTGCTGGTGCCGTTATGAATTTGGAGGGTCTCCTGGGAGTGGGGTCCACTGAATCAGGAGCCGTCCATGCCTTTAGCAACCACCTGCATGAGGGGTCAAAGGGGGACACCCAGGAGGTGGAAGGCGAGAGCCAAACTCCTCAAGATATACAGATTCATCCTCCGAAGGGTTAAGGGCTGGCCAATTTCCCTCTGCTTCAGGATCTCTAGAATGTCTGCAAAGAGACATCTTCAGAAGGGGAACGGGGAACCCTCGGAATCATCTAAATCTGTATCAGATGTGATTGACTCAGGTGAGTCAATGTGTTTCCTCTTACACTTCCTCTTCCGAGGGGCTCTTCTGCCAAGTCAGGAGAGGCCTCGGAAGAGGATGAGATCCCACAGGGGTTCCTGAGGAGCTGGCTCTCTGCGGTCCGGGATGAGGGAGTGAGTCGACTTGACATGAGGCACCGAGAGGGAGGGGACGGTGCCGACTGTGGGTAGAGCCAGGCTCTAACACACTCCGCATGACCTCAGCACCCCTGTCAGGCAAAGCCAGAGGTCCCGCCCGAAGCTGAGAACCCCTCGGCACTGACAGTGATGGCTCGAGGCCGATGTCGGAGCCGAACTCACCAGCCAGCTCCGAGAGGAAGAGCGGGTCGGACAAGGGTCCGATGCCACTCACCCCTCGGAGCCGACGGAAGTCGGCCGAGATTCTTCCAAGGAAGAAATCGGAGCGACGGAGCGAAGACGATTGTATCGGCTCGGCTATCACAGTCTCGGTTCCGACGACCCGGCCCGAGCTCAAGAGAGTCGAAGGAGGAATATATTGGACAGGGGCAGGCATCGACTGATAAGTCGGGCACTGAAGCATCTGGGCCAGTGCCTCGACTCAAGAAGTCGACTCACTACCCTCTGAAGGTCATGATCCGACAGCCTCGATGACCTAGAGGAGTGAGATCTTTGGCTCCGTTCAGACAGCAGGGGAGATCCTGGAGCCGAATGAACGGAGCCAAGGGATGGTGACCTGGACCTCTTCTAGTTGTCGGCTCCGAAGGTCTGGTCGGAGCCGACACGGAATTTCTAATACCTCGGCTCCAGCCGAGCCAAGGGAACCACAGAAACTGTGGACTGAGACTCATCGGCTCCAGCCGAGCCGATGTAGGCAGAGGTTTAGAAGCCTTAGGTCTCGGCTCAGTTGTCGGAGCCAAGACCTAGATGCCTTGGAGGGCTTCCTGAAGACACAGTAAGGGAATCCTCTGGCTTGAGTAAGCCTCTTAAAATTAACTTATTTTTCTTTCCTGCAGGACCCTGGGGCTGAAGCCATGGCAAACAGCACAGGAGTCCTGCAGGTGCAAAGGTCCCAGACAGTAGACAAGAAGTGTGAGCGTCTGTCAGAGACATTTTCTGACAGCATGCATCACACTTCTTGAATCCGGAGACCTTTGCTTCTTTAGACATCTCAAAGGTGTAATCACACACACAGTCACAAACACACTGATTACACCCTGTCTAGTTTAACTTAAAATAAAACAACTAGCTAGGTTTTAAAATTAAGAAAAAATAACACACACACACTCCACTAGGGAAAGAAAAAGGCCTGTAGGCCCAGGGAAGAACTTAAAGTTCCTGTGGGGAAAAAACAGGAATTTTTAAGAAAGGGGATAAGAATTCCTCTAAACTAAGGGAAATAAGTATAAATATTAAAATTAAAGGGGTTTTAATACACTAACTTTACAAGAAAGTCACTTACCAAGAACCGGTAGAAAACCAACACCTCGATCGCTGTAGCGGCAAACGAGATCTGAGGTAACTCTCGCCTAGCATTGTGGGATATAAGGGGAGCCTCGAGCCGGTGGAACCAACTCTCGAGCTTTTAGAGAGTGGCCGAGTCGGAGCCGAGGTCGGCTCCGAACCCATCCAGCAAGAATGAAGGCGAGATAGACAACTTAACATCTTTTGGTTTCACTTGATGTTGTTTCTTTATTTACATCCATACCAAATAACACAGGAATGGATTATGTTAGGCTCTTATTAATTAAAGGAGGAATGCCAAGGGATCTCATTATGAGATACATGTTATTGTTGGACATTGCCTCATAGTAAGACATTGTCCCGTTCGATTCTCAGCTAGAGCGTCTTCTGTGTAGAGGCATACGTGAATGGGGCGTGCCTTCGTTGAAGGTTGTGCGTCAGGGCTGGTAACCCGGTACGTAAAAATCCACTACCAATCATTAGCGGACTGGAGTTCCGCTGTGGCGACCCCTAACCAGGAAAAGCCGAAAGACAAACAAATATATGAAGAGGAATATTTTCTACAAACCAAGGGGGTGGCAATGGGCACCCCGTGTGCGAACTCATATGCCAACCTAGTGCTGGCATATTGGGAGAAGACATACGTGTTGAACAGTGGAGATTATGAGTATATTGGTTACTACAAACGTTTTGTAGATGATTTTTCTTGCATGGAAGGGCACTAGTGAACGACTGGAAAAATTTGTGGAATAGCTGAATGGGACAACAGATTTTCTGTCTTTTGAATGTGTTAGTTCCCATAAGAGATTACAATTTTTAGATGTGCAATTGAGCAAGGAGGAAGATAGATTACACACTAATATGTTTAGGAAACAATGTTGGAAAAACAGCTTGTTACATCGGAGCAGCATGCATCCAACCCACATTTATCCTAACAATGACGAGTCAAATACTACGGGTATCAAGACTTACTAGTCATGATGAATCTTACAAAGAAGCATGTAAGACATTGGCAGATAACTTTAAACAACGAGGTTATAAAGATGGTGAGCTAGAGAGATTTATGTATAATAGTAGGTCACATAGGAATAGAAAAGGAAGACCATACTTCCAAAGTATTACAAATATTGACAGGGTTGATGAAGGCTTGAATCAAAGAGGAAATGAGGGGCTTAAAGTGATTATTCCATTTACTAATAGGAATAATAAGGTAAGAGAAGTAAGGGAGAGAAATTGGAGATTATTGAATGTAGATATCATCAGTACGATAGCAGGTAATAGGCCAAAATACACGTACAGAAACACAAAATCACTAAAGTGATTACTCTTATGACCAAGAAAAGATTCATACTATAAGATATTCAGACAGACAGGGGACATTTGCTTGTAGGGGCTGCAACTAGTGCCCATATATGGCAGTTGATAATACATCTGTTCACCCTGATACTAGACAGGATTATGTGTTTAAACAACATGCAGATTGTAAGACGAGGGACTTGTACCTGGCACAGTGCCAGGCATGCAAATCCTTCTATTTAGGTAAAACCAATAGGACCCTCAGAGAAAGAGTAAGTGATCATATTTATGCTATAAACAAAGATAAGAAAGCATTAGCTAAACATGTGCTAACCTATGGTACGACACAAGTTTAAGTTTAGAGCATTAGAATTAAGAAATCAGGCAGATTAGGGAATGTTAAGACTTACACAGAGGGTAGACAAAGTAGATGGATAATAAGCTTGCAAGCACATAAAATAAGTGGACTGAATGATAGGATGACATTAAAACCTTTTTTATCAGCAAGACCACATGCACATTCGTCACTTTAAATAGAATTTTGATTTTCACAGTTTCATGTGGATGATTTTTAGACACAAGCATACGTATATACTGTTTTCAGTTGTTAGAACGAACTACACTACATACATTTTTTAATTTTAAATTTAAATATAAAAGTGTACGTTTTTTGTGATATTTATAAACATATGTATTATATTTATATATTGAATGCACATGTGCTTTACAAGTTTTTTTTATGATGCATGCTTTATTTATGTAAATATTTTGAAGAATGTTGTTTATAAAGCATGTCTTTAAATTTCAACATGATGTCATAATTGTTTCTGTTGAACCATAGGCCAGGAAGGGTTTGAATTTACTATTTATGGTTGGCAGTTAATGTTTTTTACTTAAAGTCTGATGAAACGTTGCAATAACGTGAAAGCGTTCACTGTCTTTATAATCTGTTGGATTAAACGTTTTGTTTTAAAAGGATTATCTGCTTTGGTGTTGTCTTTTTCAGCTATTTTTGGATTTTTCTATGTTTATTCTGAAAGGCACTTTTATCCAGGACTGATAAAAGTGTTTTTCTTTTCATAGGCAAATGATAATGCTTTGAAAAGGTGTGAACAGAACTCCATGTAGCAGCCTCTAGAATGTCTTTGGTTGGTACTCCTCTGAGAAAGGCTGCTGAAGTAGCTCTGGTGGAATGAGACCTAATGCCTTTGGACACAGTTTGCCATGGTGTAAGTAGCAGAAACGAATGCAGTGGCTTATCCACTTCGAAATAGTCTGCTTTGAAATAGCCTTTCCTTCTGATCCTTGCTCAGTTTTTCTTAGAGCTTTTGTCATGCTCAAGTAGAATCTTAGCTGTCTGTGTACGTCCAAGGAATGCAGAATTATCTCCCCCTTGTTCTGCGGATTTGGATAAAAGGTTGGCAGATTAATAGTTTGGTTAAGAGCCACAATGGAAACCACCTTAGGCATAAATGTTGGATTTGTCCTCAGAGACACCCTGTCTGGGTAAAATATGATAAAAGACTCCACAGCCATGAAGGCCTGTAGCTGTGAAACTCTTCTTGCTGAAGTAATTGCTAGTAACAGAGGTGTTTTCCAAAAGAACTTTATATCAGCTGGTTCAAATGGAGGCAGGGTGAGTTTTTCCACCACATAATTGAGGTCCCATGCAGGTATTGGTGATCTTCTAGGAGGCCTTAAATTTTCGGCTCCTCTAAGATGCTGCTTTAGTAAAGTATGAGAAAAGATTGATGGCTCTGTATTGTAATGAGTCAAAATGGCAGAGGCATGGATTTTAATTGATGAGAAAGATAGGCCTTTGTCAAGCATCTCAGTCAAGTATTGTAATATCTGAGGAATATTTGGTTCTGCTGCATCAGTTCCTTGTGCATGATTCCAAGCACAGAATTTCTTTCATTTATCAGCATAAGATTTTCTAGTAAGAGGCCTTCTGGCTTCCAAAATGACATCCATCACAGCTTTACTGAGAGGTGTTGTTTGTATAACTACATGATCAGCCATGCTGCCAGATTCAGTGTCTGGAGTTGATTGTGCAGGATCTGATTGTTTTGTCAGGACAGTAAGTTGTGGTCTTTGAGGCAAGGTCCAAGCTGGGTATTGAGACAAGTTCCTTAGGATTGGGTACCAGTATTGGCGAGGCCAGTCCGGGGCAATAAGTATCATTGTTGGTTTCTCTTGTCTGACTTTTAGTAGGACCTCGGGAAGAAGAAGCAGAGGAGGAAAGGCATAAACTGATAGGGTTTTTCCAACTGAAGGATAGGGCATCCACTTTCCATGCTTGTCTGTGATAAGTCCTTGTGCAGAATCTTTTCAATTGATAATTTTGAGGAGAGGCAAACAGATTTATGTCTGGGCTCTCCCCCCCCCCCATTTCTTTTTTATCATTCTGAAGACTTGTGGATCTAGTTTCCACCTGTGAGGGTCCATAAGGTTTCTGCTTAAATTGTCTGCCAGTGTATTTTGTTTTCCTGGCAGGAATTAAGCTTGAAGATGTATTTGGTAAGTCAAAGCTGTGTCCCACAGTGCCATGGCTAATCTGCAAAGGGGGTATGAGTTTGTGCCCCCCTGCTTGTTTATATACCACATAACTGTGGTGTTTCCGTCTTTATCAGTAGTTGCCCTGGATGAAGTAAGTCCTTGAAGGCTGTCAGGGCATTTTGAACAGCTAGCATCTCTTTTTGGTTAATATGCAGATGCATTTGTTTTGGGGTCCATATGCCCTGAATGCATCTTCCCGTCATGTGGGCCCACCAGGCATAATCTGATGCATGTGTTAAGGTTTGGCTGGCAGGGAGTAGGGTGAAGGCCCGTTCCATGTTTTGGTGACATGCCTTTGTCCACCACAAACTCCTGATGTAGGCAGGGAATGAGAGGAATCCTTGTTTCCAGACTAACAATGTTGACTCCATAAACTTTTTAAGTACCACTGAAGTTTCCTCATATGCAGTCTTGCATATGGAATCAGTAGGATGCAGGATACCATGAAGCCCAAAGCCTGCAGAGTTTGTCTTGCAGATAACTGGGTTTTGGTTGCCATCAGTTTGAAGTAAGTAGTCAGTTGCCTTTGCCTGGCATGAGGTAAGCCATCTGGGCAGTTGTATTCAAGCTTGCACCCAGGAATGTTATCTTTTGAGAGGGTACCAGTTGTGATTTATTTCCATTTACTGTGTACCCTAGGCATGTTAGTAACCTTTTCACAAACGCCAGGTGTTGAAGAATGCCCTTGTTCGCTGCTTGAATGAGACAGTCATCCAAGTAAGGATATATTTGTATACTTCTTTGTCTGCAGAAAGCAATCACTGGTGCCTGGCACTTTGTAAAGCCTCTGGGGGCAGTAGATATGCCAATGGGCAGTGCAGAGAATTGGTAATGCATTAAGCCAGCCTTGAATCTGAGGTATCTTCTGCATGACTGCCTTACTGGGACATGCAGGTATGCCTCTTTTAGGTCTAATGTCACCAGCCAAGCATTCCTACCCAGCATGGGCAGAAGCTGCTGCAAAGTCAGCATTTTGAATTTTGGAATGTCCAGGTATGTGTTCAAAATCGATAAATCCAGTATTGGCCACCAGGCCTTGTCCTTTCTGGGTATCAAGAACAGTCGAGTAAAAACCTTGTCCTTTTTCCTGTTCTGGTACTGGCTGAATGGCCCCCATATCCATGAGGGACGTAACCTTGTTTTTCTGTGCCTCTGCCCATTGATTTTTTGGCAGATCTGGCCAACCGTTTGCCATTGGCAGAGTATGGATATGGAATCTGTATCCCTATGATACTATGCTTAGCACCCACTTGTCCTGGGTAATTAACTGCCAGTTTTGAGCAAAAAGTGCTAATTTCCCCCCTAAGGGTGCTGCCAAAAGGTAAGTGCTTGGTGAAGGCAGAGGGAAGTCATTGGGACTGTTTTCTGTAGGTTTGTGCTTTATCTCCTCCAGATTTGGAAGTAAAAGCGCCCCATTGCTTTGGCCTGTTTGAATCTTGTGCCTGGTATCTGGAACCCTTAGGGTGTCTGGATTTGCCCCTTTGAGCTCTGTCTGACACAGGAAAGGACCAATTTTTTGTAGGCCAGTGTCTACTGAATTTTGGTGGCTGCACTTGCCTTTTACAGTTTGCATAGAATTAGCTTTGTCTTCCATTTTCTTTAACACCTCTTCTGCTTTAATAGAGTATAATGCTGTAAAGGTGCATCCAGTAATTTAGCTTTAACATGATCAGGCAAATTTTGCTCTTTTAGCCAGGCATGCCTCCTAATCACAGATCCAGTAACTGCAGCCCTGCAGGAGGCCTCTAAGGAATCAAAACCACATTGCAAAGTATGTTTTCCAACCTGGTCAGCTGCATGCAATTATTTTCTGCACATTCAGAAATCAACATTTTCTGTTTCAGCAATCTCATAACATGTTGTTGATACTTGAGCATATGAAACTGTCAGTTTAAGGCCCTAATTGCCAAGGTTGCAGACGTATAATCCTTTTTACCCCATCTATCCAGTGCCCTTGAATCTCTGTCAGAGGGGGTAAGATTTTTTGCTGTTGAGGCCTTAATTCTCTTTGGACCCTGTGAAATAGTTTCAGGATCAGCAGCAGGGTTTTTAAATAAAACTTTGTGTGAGTCAGGGACCCTGTAATATCCATTAGGCTTGCTGGGAGCTGGAGGTAAGGAGTCAGGGGTCAAGTTTGGCTCCGAAAACACATCATCCACAATGTCTAAAACAGGGGGTATTGCTAAAGGCCTGTGCTGAGCGAGAAGGAAATCCCAGAGTCTCTTTTTTGATTCTGAGAAATCTTGACTCTACCAGTGAAAATGCTCCCTCAAAGTATGCATGGTTTCTCCAAATGAATAATCCTCAGGAGGTGATGCAGATGGTATGGACTCCTCTCTGCATCAGAATCCTCATAGGGAGGTTTAGATAATTCCCGATCAGAAGAGGAATCAGAAGAAATAGAAACCTTCTCTGAAGATTTATAATCAGTGTCTTGCCTAGGCCTCTTATCAGGAGGGGGATGGGAAACCCTGATCAGAGTAATAAGGTCTTCAGCCATTTTGATCATCTTGTTTTTTTAGGCACAGAGGCCTCTGCACGTGGCTCATATGTCGGTTTTTTAGTTTTAGAAGTTGCTTTTGTCTTTGGTTTTGCAGCTGTCGTCGGTTTGATATAAAAATGTTGAGGCCTGAATACACCCTCAGAAGCCGGTGCCTGCTCAGTGGCTCCGGACCCATCCGAGGGAGATACATCCGTGGGGTCCAATACTTTGAATATCTCGTGGCGTGCCGGACTCCACATGGGTCTCGGTAGGGGCCTGCGAATTGAAAGTAGCGGGTATGAGGGGCTGTGAAAGTGCCTCACTGAGTAGCGGCGAACCAGCGACTGGCTTAGGAGAAGCTTAGTCTGTTTTGGACCTAGGCTGTCCGTCTCTGTCCTCTTCTTTGCATTTTTTTATGTACTCCGGAAGTCAGATTACTATCGGACGACATTTCTGGGTAGTTAAATCAGTTTCCAAAATACTTTGAGGCAAAAATACACAGACGTTTAATAGTGCGTGGATTTAAATCAGCACAAAACAGACAGCCAGGCACGTTGCGATCAGGGCCTAGGCAAGGAATACAGTATAAATGGAAATCCTTATTAGGCATTTCCTTCCCACAAGTAATACAATTATTAACTTTTTCTGACATCAGTATGGTATGGAGTAAGAAAAAGGTTTCCCCAATGGGGTACTTAGCTTTAATGAAGACTTCGGTTCTGAAACTCTAACTCTAATATTTCAGGAGTCGGCCGACTGGCACTTGCAAAATGCTTCTGCTTCGGGCACCACGTGGCAAGAAAGACTAAAGAAAATGGCGTTGGCTGCTTGTTTTATACCCCTGACGTCATGGAAGAGGAGACAGCAAACGACGCAGAACCCAGTACTTTGGAATTCAGGCCAACTGAGTGGAACCTGCCAGCAGATTACCCAAATGTAATGACTGCAACAGTGAAACACGAAGAACAATGTTTTGAGGGGGATTGCCTACTGAATCTTGGAGGCTACACTTGCAAAAAATCTTTGACTGTTTGCATACACTTAGCCTTTTCTTCCACCTTTTTTAAAACCTCTTCTGCTTTGGTGCCAAACAGATGGTCTTTGTTGAGAGGAGCATCCAATAATTTTGAATTGACATGATCTGGCAACGTCTGCTCCTTAAACCAGGCATGCCTTCTAAGTACAGAACCTGTGACTGCTGCCCTGCAAAATGCTTCTAGGGCATCAAACCCACATTGCAGGGTATGCTTGATGACTTGGCTTGCAGAATGCATAAGCTCCTGTAATTTTTTTATTTTCTGCACAGTCAGGAAAGGGAGATAATTTTTGTTCAATAAGTTCCATAGTATGTTGCTGGTATTTCAGCATGTGGAACTGACAACTCAATGCTCTAACGGCGAGAGTTGCAGAGGTGTATACTTTTTTACCCCATCTGTCTAAAACTCGGGAATCCCTGCCCAAGGGCGTGGGATTCTTAGCTGTAGTTGCTTTTATTCCTTTAGGTCCTTGGGAGATGACCTCTGGGTCAGCAGTAAGATTTCTGAAGAGAAATTTGAGAGAGTCTGGGACTCTGTAGTACCTATCAGGTTTCCTTGGAGCAAGGGGTAAAGTATCAGGAGTTGCACTGGATTCCATAAAGACATCATACACAACATCCAGAACAGGAGAGACAGCCAAGGGTCTGTGCTGTGATAAATCTAAAAATTCCTAGAGTCTCCTTTTGGACTGAGGATAATCCTGGAATTCCCAATGGAAATGCTCTCTCAAAGTATGTAAGGTTTCCCAAAAAGAAAATTCCTCTGGAGGGGAGGCAGAAGGAATGGATTCCTCTGCATCCGAGTCCTCATAGGCAGATAAAGGCAAGTCTTCATATTTCAGAAACCTCAGAGTCAACGGACTCGGTCAGATAAACCTGCAGCAGACAAGTCTCTTTTCCTTTTAGCAGGGGAAGGCTGGCTTCCCCTAATCAGCATGCTTAGGTCTTCAGTCATTTTAAGCATCTGAGATTGTGGCAAGGAAGCAGTCGTTGAGTTTGGGTCATTGTTTTTTTAAGCTTAGCTCGTACTCTTGGCCTTAGAAACTCGGTAGTTTTAGAAAGAACTGAAGACATGCCAGTAGAAGTCTGTTTAAGTCGAATATCGGCAGTGCGAAGAACTTCCTCAGAATCTGGTGCCTGCACAGTGGCTCCAGACACATCCAAGGTAGAGACATCTGCATGTTCCGTAGTCAAAGAAGAGTCTTGCAGCATACCGGACTTTGAATGGGTCTCGGTAGTGGCCTGCGAATCAATCGAAGCGGGCATAAGGGGCTGTGAAAGCTCCTCACCGAGTACTGGCGAACTGGTGACTAACTTAACAGAAGCGTCGTCTGCACTTTTGGACCGGTGTGGTTTTGTCTCTGCCTTTATTCTTACTTTTTTTGGAAGATCAGTAGTCAGATGGCTTACCGAAGCCATTTTGGAATACAGAGATCGAGAAGGAACGTATTTAGCTACAATAAGGGCCCGACAACGGATAGTTCTGGCGTTGAACAAAGCACAAAACTGACAGCAAGGTACTTCGTGGTCTGGGCCTAAACAGGTGACGCAATAAGAATGGAAATTTCTGTGTGGTATTTGCTTCACACAGGCAAGATAATTGTTAACTTTTTTTGGACATTGGTTAGAGCATGAAAAAAGGATCCCCCAACAGGTTACTTAGCTTTCGAAGATTTCAGGATGATTGAATTTCGGAACGAAAACTCAGGTAGCGGCCGACCTGCACTCGTGTGAACTGCTTCGGGCTCCTCGGCAAGAAAGACCGATGTAATGCTGTCGGCTGCCTCTTTTTTATACCCCTGACAACCTGACGTCAGTCTTGAAGTGACAGCAACTGACGCAGAAATACTAAGCCTCTGGTATTCAGGCCGACTGAGGGCTACTCCTGGCAGGACAACCCAAGTGTGATGACTGCAACAGTGAAACACAAAGAACATCCCCAATTTCTTACCCTCTTTCCGATTTTTAAAAAAGTCCTCTGAGGGACCAAAAACTGCACATCTATGGCAGAGTTTTTCAACTTTCCCGCTCGTGGTGTGTGTGGATCCATCAAAGGAAGCATTGATATAAAACATCTTAAAAGGCTCCATGAAATCCCACAACTGCATAAGGTATGCCTTTGTACCCTAAGGACAAATCACAATACCAGTAGATTGCCAGGCACCCAGTATTACTGCTGCATAGCTCAAAACAGCACTGGCCAAGAATACAGCTTCTATGGGACCTGACAATATCCTTGACTGTGTTCTAAATGAACTACAGAGTGAACTGGCACCTCAACTGTGTGCCCTGTTCAACTGCAGCCTCACCTCAGGCTTTGTCCCTACCGGATGGCGTATTGCTACAGTCATCCCTCCCCACAAAGGAGGAGCAACTACAGACCCTGGGAACTACCACCCCATTAGCCTGATGAGTCAGATAGCAAAAGCTATGGAACGCATCATCATTGACCTAATAAACAAGGATATAGGGAATCTCCAAACTCTCCCACACAGTTTGGTTTTGTAAAGGGTAGATCATGCCTGCTCAACTTGGTCGACTTAACTCTGAGTCAGTCACCAGATCTGTGGATGAAGATAGGGTGGTTCATGCAGCCTACCTTGATCTGACCAAGGCCTTTGATACCATTCCCCACTCAGGAATCCTAGAAAAACTCACTAAGCTAGGCATCAACCCCTACATCACAAGGTGGGTTGCAAACTGGCTCACAGATAGAACCCACAGCCTGAAAGTAGCGGACTCCAAGTCAGACTGCTGACAAGTCACGAGTCGAGTCCCACAGGGTTTGGTCTTGGGTCCTCTCCTGTTTGGTATCTACTTCTATGAACTCCGGGCCAACACGAAGGGACTCCGGCTGACAAAGTTTGCAGACTAAAGTTGGGAGCTATTATTAACTCCCCAAGTGATGTTGACATCCTACAGAATGCGGGCCAACACGAAGGGACTCCGGCTGACAAAGTTTGCAGACTAAAGTTGGGAGCTATTATTAACTCCCCAAGTGATGTTGACATCCTACAGAATGGCATCACTGAGACCAATGACTGGTGTCAGAAAGTACAGCTGTGTACACTTACCATAAATGCAGATGTTAGAGTGTATTCACTGTTGCAGTCATCACATTTGGGTTATCTGCTTGCAGTAGCCCTCAAGTCGGCCTGATTATCAAAGTCTTAGGTCCTGCGTCACTTGCCGTCAGGTAAGTCAGGGGTATAAAGCATGCAGCAGATGCCATTACATCAGTTTTTCTTCTCCCGGATGTCAGGTGCCCCTCGAATGGGAAGCAATTAAATATTGCAAAAAAAATACACCAAAAAGTTTTTAAGCATAGTAAAGGTAAGTAGAGGTGTAGCCAAAGAAGTCAGGGGGCTGGAGGGAGGGTAACCAGGACTGCAACAGTGAATACACTCGAACATATAAATTTATGGTAAGTGTACACAAAGTACAGTTGTGTACCTACCATAAATGTAGATGTTCGAGTGTATTCACTGTTGCAGTCATTACACTTGGGTTATCCTGCTGGCAGGCTAACCGCAGTCGGCCTGAATTCCAAAGTCCTGGTCCGGCGTCGGTTGCTGTCGCCTCTTCCCTGACGTCAGTGCGCCAGGGGGTATTAAAAGATGCAGCAGACGCCATTTTCTTCAGTTTTTCTTGCCCCAGATGTCAGGTGCCCCCCAAAAGGGTAGGCTAAAAATTCTGCTCATAAGAAAGCATGCAGTAACATAAACATTACCTTCATCTACAAGCAAATACACCACATAGGTTGTATAGAATAGAGAAGTACAGATAAGTCCCAACAATGAAAGGTGGACAGAGGGAGGGTAACCTGGACTGCAACAGTGAATACACTAACATCTACATTTATGGTAGGTACACAACTGTACTATGTTCATCGCATTTCACTGTTGCAGTCATTACACTTGGGTTGAATCCCAAAGCTGAGGTTGGGCGGTTGGGCCTAGATAGAATTAGGAGTGGTTATGAGGCCCTGCAGAACTGCAGTGGCGAAGCCTGCTCTGGTAGAGTGAAGTGGTAGTGCTTTGTAAAAGCGTGCACTGAAGTCCAAGTTGCAGCCTCCAAAATGAACTTGGTTGGTACTCCTCTGAGGAAGGCTGCTGAAGTGGCTACTTAAGTAGCTGCTGCTCTGGTTGAATGTGGCCTAATGCCCTTAGGCACTTTGCCATGTTGTGAATAGCAGAAATGAATGCAATGGCCTATCCATTTTGAAACAGTCTGCTTTGAAATAGCTTTTCCTTGCGATCCTGCAGCATACGTCACTAAGAGTTGCTCAGTCTTTCTGAAGGCTTTAGTTTTGTCCAAGTAGAAGCATAACTGTCTGTGCATGTCCAAAGAATGTAGAAGTCTCTCCCCCTTATTCTGTGGGTTTGGATAAAAGGTAGGCAAATGAATGTTTTGGTGAAGAGCCACACTGGACACTACCTTGGGCATAAATGTTGGGTTTGTCCCTAGAGAAACCCTGTCCGGATGGAAAATAAAAGGTTCCACAGCCATTAGTGCCAGTAACGGAGACTCTTCTTGCTGAGGTTATTGCTAGGAGCAGAGCTGTTTTCCATAAGTATTTTACCTCAGCTGTATTGGCTGGCTCAAAGGGAGGCAGTGTGAGCTTTTCCAAGACAAAACTGAGGTCCCATGCAGGTGTTGGAGCTCTCCTTGGAGGTCTTATGTTTTTGGCCCCTCTGAGGTACTGCCTTAGCAGTGGATGTGAAAAAAATAGGTGGATCCGTATTGTAATGAGCTGAAATGGCAGAGGCATGGATCTTAATTGATGAGAAGGATAGGCCTTTGTCCAGCATCTCAGATACTGTAAAATCTGAGGAATATTTGGTACAAGCGTGTCCATTCCTTGTGCCTGGTTCCAAGCACAGAATCTCTTCCATTTTTCTGTACAAGATTTTCTGGTGCTGGGCCTCCTGGTCTCCAAAATAACATCCATAACTGCTTTAGAGAGAGGTGTGTTCTGAATGGTTAAATTATCAGCCATGCAACCAGATTTAGGGTTCTGAGTTGGCTGTACAGGATCTGACTGTTTTGTTGGGTCAGCAAATTAGGAATTTGGGGTAATGTCTAGGCTGGGCCTAGAGACAAGCTCTTTAGGACTGGGTACCAGTGCTGGCGTGGCCAATCTGGGGCAATCAATATCATTTTTGGCTTCTCTTGTCTGACCTTTAGGAGTACCTTGGCGAGGAGAGGCAGTGGTGGAAAGGCATATACTGTAAGGGTTTTCCAGCTGAATGATTAAGCATCCACTTTTCCATGCTTGTTTGTGATGAGTCCTTGTGCAGAATCTCTGTAGTTGGCAGTTGTGCGGGGAGGCAAATAGATCTATGTCTGGGCATCCCCATTTCCTTGTTATATTGAAGATTTGTAGATCTAGTTTCCACTCGTGAGGATCCTTGAGATTTCTGCTTAGTTTGTCTGCCAGAGTATTTGTCTTTCCTGGCAGGAATTGTGCTTGCAGATGCACTTGATAAGTCAATGCTGTGTTCCACAAGGTCGTGGCTTGTCTGCAGAGGGGGTAGGAATGTGTGCCTCCCTGCTTGTTTATGTACCACATGACTGTAGTATTGTCTGTCGTTACCAGCAGTTGTCCGGGATGAAGTAGATCCTTGACGGCTGTCAGGCCATTCTGAACAGCTAGCATCTCTTTTTGATTGATATGAAGATGCATTTGGCTTGCTGGCCATGCTCCCTGAATACATTTTACAGCCATGTGGGCCCCCCAGGCATAATCTGATGCATCTGTTAGTGTTCGCCTGGCCGTGGGTAGAGTGAATGGCTGTCCCTTGTTGTGGTGACAGGCCTGTGCACACCATCGCAACTCCTGTTGCAGGCAGGGAATAAGGGTAATTAATGTTTCCAGGCTGTGGCAATGTTGAGTCCAAACACTTTTTAGATGCCATTGTAGTTTCCTCATATGCAGGCTTGCATATGGAATTAATAGTATGCAAGAAGCCATAAAGCCCAAAGCCTGCAGAATTTTTCTTGCAGATAACTGGGTCTTTGTTGCCAACATTTTGAAGTAAGAAGTCAGTTGCCTTTGTTTGTCTGGCGTGAGATAAGCCATCTGGGCAGTTGTATTTAAGCTTTCACCCAGGAATATTATCTCTTGAGAGGGTATTAGTTTTGATTTCTTTTCGTTTACTGTGTACCCTAGGCAAATTAGTAATCTTTTTACAAACGCCAGATGCTTCAGTAGAATGTCTTTGCTCTCTGCTTGAATAAGGCAGTAGTCCAAGTAAGGGTACATTTGAATTCCTCTTTGTCTGCAGAAAGCAATTACTGGTGCCAGGCATTTTGTGAAGACACTGGGCACAGTAGACAAGCCAAAGGACAGTGCAGAGAATTGGTAGTACATTGATCCAGCTATAAATCGGAGGTATCTGCAATTTTGTCTGATTGGGACATGCAGTTATGCCTCTTTTAGGTCCAAAGTTACAAGCCAAGCCTTCTTGCCCAGGATGGGCAAAAGCTGCTGCAGAGACAACATTTTGAATTTTGGAACATCCAGAAAAGTGTTTAGAATAGACAGGTCCAGTATTGGTCTCCAGGCTTTGTCCTTTCTGGGTACTAGGAATAGTCGAGTAAAATCCTTGTCCCTGTGGTATTCTCTGAATGGCCCTCATGTCCATGAGGGATGTAACCTGTTTTTGTGCCTCTGCCCATTGATTTTGTGGCAGGTCTGGCATACCTTTTGCCTTTGGCAGGGTGTGAAAGTGGAACCTGTAGCCCTGGGACACTATATTCAAGACCCATTTGTCCTGGGTGATTATATGCCAATTTTGTGAAAAAAGAGGGGCTGCCAAATAAGTGATTGGTATTGGCAGAGGAAAGTCATTGGGACTTTTTTCTATACGGCTGTGATTTGTCTTCTCCACTTTTGGAGGTAGAAGCACCCCATTGTTTAGGTCTGTATGAGCCTTGGGGCTGGGATCTGCCTCTAGGGCATCTGTATCTGCCTCTGTGGCCTGTCTGACACTGGAAAGAACCAATTCTTTGAAGGCCAGTTCCTGCTAAATCTGGGTGGTTGTACCTGTAAGAAATCCTTGACTGTCTGCATAGATTTCGCTTTATCCTCCATTTTCTTCAACACCTCTTCTGCCTTAACACCAAAAGTACAGTTGTGTACCTACCATAAATGTAGATGTTCACTGTTGCAGTCATTACACTTGGGTTATCCTGCTGGCAGGCGACCCGCAGTCGGCCCGACTTCCATAGTCTTGGTCCGGCGTCGATTGCTGTCGCCTCTTCCCTGACAGTGTGCCAGGGGTATAAAAGTTGCAAACGACGCCATTTTCTTCAGTTTCTTGCCCCAGATGTCAGGTGACCCCAGATAGGAAGGCTGAAAAGAAAAATATGCCAAAAAAATGCATATATTACTATAAACATTTCCTTCATCTACAAGCAAATACACCACATAGGTTGTATAGAGTTGAGAAGTACAGAAAAGTCCCAGCAAAGAAAAAGGGGGATGGTGGGTGGGTAACCTGGACTGCAACAGTGAATACACTTGAACATCTACATTTATGGTAGGTACACAACTGTACTATGTTCATAGTGTTTCACTGTTGCAGTCATTACACTTGAGTAGAATCCCAAAGCTGAGGTTGGGTGACTGGGTCTAAATTGGATGTGGCGAGGCTAACGAGCCCTGCAGAACTGCAGTGGCAAAGCCTGCTCTGGATTTGGAGTAGAGAGGTAAGTGGTAGTGCTTGGTAAAAGTGTGCACTGAGCTCCAGGTTGCAGCTTCTAATGTGTCTTTGGTTGGTACTCCTCTGAGGAAAGCTGCTGAAGTGGCTGCTGCTCTGGTGGAATGAGGCCTAATGCCCTTAGGCACAGATTTGCCATGTTGTGCATAACAGAAGCGGATGCAGTGCCCTATCCATTTGAAGCCATTTGGAGACTGTCTTCTTTGTAATAGCTTTACCTTGTGATCCTGCAGCATATGCTACAAACAGTTGCTCAGTTTTTCTGAAAGCTTTTGTTTTGTCCAAGTAGAATTGTAGCTGCCTGTGTATATCCAAAGCGTACAAAAGTCTTTCCACTTTATTCTGGGGATTTGGGTAGAAAGTAGGTAAATGAATGGTTTGGTTTAAGGCCACATTGGAGACCACTTTTGGCATGAATGTTGGGTTTGTCCTAAAAGAAACCCTGTCCTGATGAAAAATGAGAAAAGGTTCCACAGCCATCAATGCCTGTAACAGAGTCTCTTCTTGCTGAAGTTATTGCTAGGAGCAGAGCAGTTTTCCATGACAAGTATTTTAGATCAGCTGTGCTGGCTGGTTCAAATGGAGTCAATGTTAAGTTTTTCTAAAAACAAAATTGAGGTCCCAAGTAGGTACTGGTGCTCTCCTAGGGGGTCTATATTTTTTGCCTCTCTGGGGTACTGTTGTAGTAGAGGATGTGAAAAAAATAGGAGGATCCATATTGTAATGAGCTGAAATGGCAGAGGCATGGATTTTAATGGATGAAAAAGATAAGCCTTTGTCCAACATCTCAGTTAGGTACTGCAAAATCTGAGGTATATTAGGGACAAGTAGTTCGAGCCCTTGTGCCTGGTTCCAAGCACAGAATCTCTTCCATTTTTCTTCATAAGATTTCCTAGTGCTGGGCCTCCTGGCTTCCAAAATAACATCCATAACAGCTTTAGAGAGGTGCAGTCTGAGTGGCTACATTACCTGCCATGCTGCCAGGTTTAAGGTTGAGTTGACTGTGCAGAATCTGACTGTTGTGTCAGAAGATGAGGGATTTGAGGTAGAGGCCAAGGTGAGCCTTGGGACAAACTCTTTAGGATTGGGTACCAGTGCTGGCATGGCCAATCTGGTGCAATCAGGATCATTTTTGGCCTCTCGTCTGACTTTTAGAAGCACCTTGGTGAGAAGAGGCATTGGAGGGAAGGCATAGACTGTCAGGCCTTTCCAGCTGAATGATAGAGCATCCACTTTCCATGCTTGAGAGTGATAAGTCCTTGTGCAAAATTTTTGTATTTGGCAATTGTCAGGGGAGGCAAAAAGATTTATGTCTGGGTGTCCCCATTTCCTTGTTATCATGTTGAACACTTGTGGATTTAGCTTCCATTTGTGAGGATCCATGAGATTTCTGCTTAGTTCGTCTGCCAGTGTATTTTTTGTTCCTGGCAGGAATTGTGCTTGCAGATGTACCTGGTAGGTCAGTGCTGTGTTCCACAAAGTCATGGCTTGTCTGCATAGGGGGTAGGAATGTGTGCCCCCTTGCTTGTTTTATGTACCACATAACTGTGGTATTGTCTGTCTTTATTAATAGTTGTCCTGGATGTATTAGGTCCTTGAAGGCTGTCAGGGCATTCTGTACAGCTAGCATCTCTTTGATGTGAAGATGCATTTGTTCCTTGGGCCACATGCCCTGAATACATTTTCCTTCCATATGTGCTCCCCAGGCATAATCTGATGCATCCGTTGTTATTGTCTGCCTGGCTGTAGGTAAGGTGAAAGGCTGTCCCTTGTTGTGGTGACAGGCCTGGGACCACCACTGAAACTCCTGTTGTAGGCAGGGAATCAAGGTTATGACCGTCTCTAGGCTGTGACAATGCTGAGTCCAAACACTTTTTAGATACCATTGGAGTTTCCTCATATGCAGTTTTGCATATGGAATTAGTAGAATGCATGATGCCATGAAACCCAGGGCCTGCAGAATTTTTCTTGCAGGGAGCTGGGTCTTTGTTGCCATCATTTGAAAGTAATGAGTCAGTTGCCTTTGGCATGAGATAAGCCATCTGGGCAGTTGTATTTATGCTTGCACCCAGGAATATTATCTCTTGAGAGGGCACTAGTTTTGATTTATTTTCGTTTACTGTGTACCCTAGGCAACTTAGCAATCTTTTTACAAATGTCAGGTGCTTTAGAAGAATGTCCTTGCTCTCTGCTTGAATAAGGCAGTCATCCAAGTAGGGATATATTTGAATTCCTTTTTGTCTGCAAAATGCAATCAATGGTGCCAGGCACTTTGTGAAGACCCTGGGCGCAGTAGATAAGCCAAAGGGCAGTGCAGAGAATTGTTAATGCATTGAGCCTGCTATAAAATCTGAGGCGTCTTCTGCACGATTGTCTGATTGGGACGTGCAGGTATGCCTCCTTGAGATTCAAAGTAACTAGCCAAGCCTCCTTGCCCAGCATGGGCAGAAGCTGTAGTGTTAACATTCCTGGATGTTCCAAAATTCAAAAAGTATTTAGGATTGACAGGTCCAGTATTGGTCTCCAGGCTTTGTCTTTTCTGGGTACTAAGAAAAGTCTTGAGTAAAATCCTTGTCCCTGTTCGTCTTGTGGAACTTTTTGAATAACTCCCATATCCATAAGAGCCACAATCTGTTTTTGTGCCCCTGCCTATTGGTTTTGTGGCAGGGTTGGCATACCTTTTGGTTTTGGAAGTGTGTGGAAGTGGAACCTGTACCCCTGAGAAACGATATTCAGCATGTATTGGTCTTGGGTGATCATGTGCCAATTTTGAGAAAAGTGCTAGCTTTCCCCCTAGGGGTGCTGTCAACTGGTAAGAGCTTGGCATTTGCAGAGGGAAGTCATTGTGACTGTTTCCTATAAGGTTGTGATTTGTCTTCTCCTTTGGGGGCTGAAGCACCCCATTGTTTAGGTCTGTAGGAGCCTTGGGACTGAGATCTGCCTCTTGGGCATCTGTATCTGCCTCTTTGTGGCCTGACACTGGAAAGGACCAATTTTTTGAAGGTCAGTTTCTGCTAAATCTAGGTGGTTGAACCTGTAAGAGATCTTTCACCGTTTGCATTGACTTTGATTTATCCTCCATTTTCTTTAACACCTCTTCTGCCTTAACACCAAAGTATCATGCTGTAATGGAGCATCCAATAATTTTACTTTAACATGGCCAGGTAAACTTTGCTCTTTCAATCAAGCACGTCTTCGAATAACTGAGCCTGTAACTGCGGCTGTACAAGAAGCCTCTAATGAATCAAAACCACATTGCAGAGTATGCTTTCCCACTCGTTCAACTGCATGCAATAAATCCTGCATTTCTTTACTGTCAGGACTTTCTATATTTGTAACCATTTTCTGCTTTAACAATGACATGAGGTACTGTTGATATTTAAGCATGTGAAACTGACAGTTTAAAGCTCTTACAGCTAAAGTAGCAGAAGTGTAAACTCCCCCCCCCCCCATCTGTCCAGAGCTCTGGAATCCCTATCTGAGGGGACAGGATTTTTGGCAGTGGAAGTCTTAACCCCTTTAGGACCCTGAGAAATTGTTTCTGGGTCTGCAGTGGGGTTTTTGTAAAGAAATTTATTAGAGTCAGGGACCCTGTAGTACCTGTCTGGCTTTACTGGTGCAGGGGGTAAAGAATCATAAGACATACTGGATTCAGAAAAACATCATCTACAATATCAAGCACAGGGGGGATAGCCAGGGGCCTGTGCTGAGGCAATAAAAGGAAATCTCTGAGCCTTTTTTTGGATTCTGAGTAATCCTGGCTCTCCCAATGGAAATGCTCCCTCATGGTGTGCAGGATTTCCCCAAAAGAATAATCCTCAGGCGGTGAGGCTGAAGGAATGGACTCTTCAGCATCAGAGTCCTCATAGGGAGGGAGAGAATAGCCCTGATCAGAAGAATCAGAGGAAATGGAAACCTGATCAGAGGAATCATAATCAGTGTCCTGCCTAGGCCTTTTGTCAGGAGAGGGATGGGAGCCCCTGATTAAAGTAATAAGGTCTTCGGCCATTTTAAGCATCTGTTTCTTTGGCATGGATGACTGTTCTGGAGAATGCTGCACTTGTTTCCTTGTCTTTAATGGTGTTTTTGACTTTGCCTTTGCTGCTGTAGTAGCCTTAATTGTAAGCTGTGAAGGTCTGAAAACATCCTCAGAAGCCGGTGCCTGCTCAGCAGCTCCAGACCCATCTGAGGGTATAGTTTCCATAGGCCCAATACCTTGAGTTTCCACAGGCCTCGGTGTCTCCACGTAGCTGTCGGTTACGGCCTGTGGCTACGAGGTAGCGGGTGTCAGGGGCTGCAAAAGTGCCTCACTGAGAACCGGCGAACCGGCAACTGGCCTAGAAGAGGCTTCGTCGTCGGTTTTGGAACTCGGATGCCTGTCTGTGTTTTTTATACATTCCAGTTGTCGGTTGTTCCGACATTATATAATTAAATCTTCATCCAAAATAATGTAAATCAAACAGACGTTTAATAGTGCGTTTATTGAATCTAGCACAAAACCAAGAACTAGTAACGTCGTGAAATAATAGTGCGTTTATTGAATCTAGCACAAAACCAAGAACTAGTAACGTCGTGAAGACTAGTAAGAGTGTAAGTCCTTATGAGGTATTTGCTTCCCACAAGAAATACAATTATCTTTTACTGACATCGGTCTGGAGCAAGAAAAAGTTTCCCCAATGGCATACTTAGCTTTATTGAAGACTTCAGTTTCTGAAATTCAATTTTGAAAATCTCAGGAGTCGGCCGACCAGCACTTGCGAACTGCTTTTGCTTCGGGCACCGCGCAGCAAGAAAGACTGAAGAAAATGGCGTCTGTTGCAACTTTTACACCCCTGGCGCACTGACATCAGGGAAGAGGCGACCACAACTAATGCCGGACCAAGGCTTTGGAACTCGGGCAGAGTGTGGGTCGCCTGCCAGCAGGATAACACAAGTGTAATGACTGCAACAGTGAAACACGATGATCATCAAAGTATCATGCTGTAAAGGAGCATCCAATAATTTTGCTTTAACATGATCAGGCAGATTTTGTTCCTTTAACCAAGCATGCCTTCTAATGACAGTACCCACAACGGTGGCCTCCAGTGAATCAAAACCAAACTGCAAAGTATGTTTTCCCACTTGTTCAGCTGCATGCAATCATCTTCTACTTTCGGCTGTTCCCATTAGGGGTCGCCAAAGCGGATCACCAGTTTCCATTTCTTCCTGTCCTCTGCATCTTGCTCTGTCACATCAACCACCTGCATGTCCTCTTTCACTACATCCATAAACCTCATCTTAGGCCTTCCTCTTTTCCTGTTACCTGGTAGCTTCATCCTTAGCATCTTTTTCCCACTATACTCCGCATCCCTTCTCAGCACGTCCAAACCAATGTAATCTTGCCTCTCTGGCACGTCCAAACCAATGTAATCTTGCCTCTCTGGCTTGGTCTCCAAACCTTCCAACCTGGGCTGACCCTCTAATATACTTATTCCTAATCCTGTCCACCCGCGTCACACTCAGTGCAAATCTCAACATCTTTAACTCTGCCACATCCAGCTCAAACGCCTGCCTTTTTGTCAATGCCACTGTCTCCAACCCATATAACATGGCTGGTCTCACTACCCTCTTGTAGACCTTCCCTTTCACTCTTACAGGTACTAGTCTGTCCCAAATCACTCCTGACGCTCTTCTCCACCCACTCCATCCTGCCTGTAACTCTCTTCTTCACCTCTCTTCCACACTCACCGTTACTCTGAACTATTGACCCCAAGTATTTAAACTCATCCACCTTCGCCACCTCTACTCCTTGCATCCTCACCATTCCTCTATCCTCCCTCTCAAACACATTCTGTCTTAGTCCTGCTGACCTACATTCCTCTTCTCTCTAGAGCATATCTCCATCTCTCCAGGGTCTCCTCCACCTGTTCCCTACTCTCACTACAGATCACAATGTCATCTGCAAACATCATAGTCCATGTGGACTCCTGTCTGATCTCGTCTGTCAACCTGTCCATCACCATTGCAAATAAGAAAAGGTTCAGAGCTGATCCTTGATGTAATCCCACCTCCACCTTAAACGCATCCATCACTCCCACTGCAGACCTCACCGCTGTCACACTACCCTCGTACATATCCTGTACCACTCTTTCATACTTCTCTGACACTCCTGACTTCCTCATACAATACCACCAATCCTCTCTAGGCACCCTGACATATGCTTTCTCCAAGTCTACAAAAACACAATGAAACTCCTTCTGACATTCTCTGTACTTCTCCATCAACACTCTCAGAGCAAACATCGCATCTGTAGTGCTCTTTCCCAGCATGAAACCATACTGCTGTTCACTAATCATCACATCCCTTCTTAACCTAGCTTCCACTACTCTTTCCCATAACTTCATGCTGTGACTGATCAATTGAATCCCTATGTAATTACTACAGCCCTGCACATAGTACAGTTTTGTACCTACCATAAATGTAGATGTCCGAGAGGTATGCATCTGCAGTCCTAACATATGGGTTGTCCTGCCTCAGGCAGCCCTTCGGTCGGCTGGATTCCAAAGTCTGGGTCTGGCCTCGGCTGATGTCGCACTTCACCCGACGTCATAGCTGCTGTGTATTGGGTATAAAGGCATCAGCCGACGCCATTTTCTTCAGTGTTTCTTGCCCCAGATGCCAGGTGCCCTCTAGGAAGGCTAAATTTGGATAAATGCAAATGGTTCCAAACAGTAGAGAGCAAACAATATAAAAATGTATATACATATATACAAACAAATACACCATAATAGATTCCCCCAGCTAGCTACAAGATGGGTAAATACCCTAGGAGTACCACAGAGGGGAAGGAGGGCGGGTAATCCTGACTGCAGATGCATACCTCTCGGACATCTACATTTATGGTAGGTACAAAACTGTACTATGTCCTTCAACGATGCATCTGCAGTCCTAACATATGGGTAGAATACCATAGCCAAACTGGGGGAGGAGGTACTAAGATAAAGATGGTGTAGTTAAGATCCCTTGCAAAACAGCAGTTGCAAAACCTGCACGGGATCTGGAGTTTAAAGGAAGATTATAATGCTTGGCAAATGTATGCACAGAGCTCCAAGTAGCAGCTTCTAAATTGTCTTTGGTAGCCACTCCTCGTAGGAAAGCTGTAGTGGTGGCTGTAGCCCTTGTGGAGTGAGGCCTGATATTTTCTGGAGTTGTCTTTCCATGAAGAGAGTAGCAAAATCTAATGCAATTTCCTATCCATTTTGTGATTGTTTTGAAATTGCTTTTCCTTGCATTCCTGTTGCATATGCTACCAGAAGCTGGTCAGTTTTTCGTCTGGTCTTAGTTCTGTCCAGGTAGTAGCGCAATTGCCTGTGCACATCCAAAGTATGTAGTAGTCTTTCCCCTCTGTTCTGTGGGTTGGGGAAGAATGTTGGTAAGTGAATTGCCTGGTTCAATGATACTCTGGAGACCACTTTTGGCATAAAAGTCGGGTTAGTTCTCAAAGACACTCTGTCCTGATGGAAGATAAGGAAGGGCTGTACTGCCATTAATGCCTGTAACTCAGAAACCCTTCTTGAAGTGATTGCAAGCAGGAAAGCAGTTTTCCAAGATAAGAACTGTAATTCTGCTGTTGCTGCTGGTTCAAAAGGGGGAAGTGTTAACTTTTCCTGCACAAAGTTAAGGTCCCATGTAGGCAAAGGTGGTTTCCTTGGAGGCTTTACATTTTTAATTCCTCTCAGAAACTGCCTGAGTAGAGGATGAGAGAAGACTGGAGGATCCATGTTGTATTCTGCTGAAATTGCTGATGCATGAATTTTAATGGAGGAGTAAGACAGGCCATTATGGAAAAGTTCTGCTAAGTATTCCAGGATGTTAGCTATGTTTGCTAATGATACATTTTCTCCTTTTGCTGCACTCCAAATGAGGTATCTTTTCCATTTGGCTGAATAAGTTTTCCTTGTGGAGGGTCTGCGAGCCTCCAGGATAATGTCCTTAACCCTTTGAGATAAATCTGGGTTATTTTGTTTTATGTAATATTCCAAGCAGTTAGCTGTAGTGTTTTCAAGTTTGGATGTAGGATCTTGAAGTTGTTCCGTGTTAGAAGTAAAGGACACAGAGGTAGAGGTCATGCGTGTGTCCGTGACATGCTCCTCAGTAGCGGGTACCAATGTTGCCTCGGCCAGTCTGGAGCTATCAGGATTATCCTTGGGTGATCTTCTTTGATCTTCAGTAGGACTTTGTACATCAAAGGAAGAGGTGGGAATGCATATGCTGTCAGGTTTTCCCAACTGAAGGATAGGGAGTCCACCTTCCAAGCAAGTGGGTGGTATGTTCTTGTGCAGAATTTCTTCAATTGGTGGTTGTGTGGGGATGCGAACAGGTCTATTTCTGGTAGTCCCCATTTCTTTGTAATGGTTTTGAAGATATCTGCATGCAGCATCCATTCGTAAGCATCCGTGGTAGTTCTGCTTAAGGTGTCTGCTAGTGAATTTTCTTTTCCTGGCACAAATTTGGCCTGGAGTTGAATGTTGAGGTTGAGCCACATTCCACAGGTCCATTGCCATCCGGCATAGAGGATGAGTGTGTACCTCCCTGTTTGTTGATGTACCACATAACTGTGGTGTTGTCCGTCCTTATCAGCAAGTGACCTTGTTGAAGAAATGGTCTGAATGTCTGGATTGCATGTTTCACTGCCAGCATCTCCTTTTGATTTATGTGCAGATTCAGCTGGTCTTGTGTCCATAGGCCTTGTATACACTTGTCCACCATGTGCGCCCCCCAGCCTAGGTCTGAGGCGTCCGTGGTGATGGTCTGGCTTGGATGAAGTTTGTGGAAAGGCAATCCTCTGTTTAACTGACAGGCCTGAGCCCACCACAGGAATTCTTGCTTCAAGCATGGAATTATTGGAATCTGGGCTTCTAGACTGTGCTTGTGTTGAGACCATACATTCCTTAGGTACCATTGCAACTTTCTCATATGCAGCCTGGCATGCAGAATCAATATTATGCAGGATGCCATGTAACCCAGGGCTTGCAGGACTTTCCTTGCGGTAAGCTGGGTCTGTGTTGTTAATGCCATGAAATAGAGTGGTAGTTGCTTCTGTTTTTCTTCTGTGAGAAATGCCATCTGATTTGATGTGTCCAGTTCTGCACCCAAGAATGTTATCCTTTGGGATGGCACCAGCCTTGACTTTTTCATGTTGACTGTGTATCCCAAGGCTTGCAGCAGTTGTATAACCTTTTCCAAATCTTTTGTTAATTTGGTCTTGTTGTCCGCTTGTATTAGGCAGTTGTCCAGGTATGGGTAAATCTGAATTCCCTGAAGCCTGCAATGAGCAATTACTGATGCCAGGCATTTCGTGAATACTCTGGGCGCAGTAGATAAGCCAAAGGGCAATGCTGAGAATTGATAATGCTCTGATCCTGCAAGAAATCTGAGGTGTCTTCTGCAATCTGGTCGTATAGGGACGTGCAGGTATGCCTCCATGAGATCTAGAGTCACCAGCCAAGACTCCTTGCCCAGCATGGGAAGAAGTTGCTGTAGGGTCAGCATTTTGAATTTTGGGACAATGAGATACGAGTTCAGAGCGGACTGGTCGAGAATAGGCCTCCATTGATTTTCTTTTCTTGGTACAAGGAAAAGTCTGGAGTAAAATCCTTGTCCTTGTTCCATAGGCGGTACCTTTTCTATAGCTCTCATCCTTAGTAGGTGGTTGATTTGTCTTAGAGCGTTTGTTTTTTGGCTTGGCATTCCTCTCTTTTTTGGTAGGGTGTGGAAGTGAAACCTGTAGCCTTTGTCTATTGTCTGTAAAATCCATTTGTCTCCTGTAATGCAATGCCAGTTTACGGAAAATATGGCTAGCTTTCCGCCCAAGGGCGATTCCAGTTGTTCCCTTGTAGGCAGCATCAGAGCCAAGTCATTGTGTCTGTCCTGTGGAAGTGGTTGTAGCTGAATCTGTGGCAGTACTCCTCTGGTTGTTAGGCTGCCACTGACGTCCCCTGTAGGCACCCCTGGATTGACCTCTGCCTCTTGGGCGCCTATTTCTGCCTCTCTGTGCTCTGGAGGTGTCTGGAAAGGACACATTCTTCGAAGGCCAATTTCTACTAAACCTCGGAGGTTGGACCTGTAAGAAATCTTTAACTGTTTGGACAGATTTTGCTTTTTCTTCCACCTTCTTTAGCACCTGCTGTGCAGGGGAGCCAAACAAACTTTGCTTCTCCATAGGAGCATCTAGGAGCTTTGACTTAACATGGTCTGGTAAGGATTGCTCTTTTAACCAGGCATGCCTTCTAATCACTGTTCCAGTCATAGCTGATCTAAAGGAAGCCTCCAGTGCATCATAGCCACATTTTAAGGAATGGTTACTGACCTTCTGAGTGTTATGTACCAAATCCTGAAGGGACTTACAGTCTATAGGTTCAGGAGAAGACAGTTTTTTATTTAGCTGGTCTAACAAAAATTCCTGGTACTGAATCATGTGAAATTGACAGTTTAAAGCCCTGGCCGAAAGAGTAGCAGAAGTATAAACTTTCTTACCCCATCTCTCTAATGCTCTAGATTCTCTTTCAGAGGGGAGGGGTTTTTTGGCAGAGGCAGCTGCTACAGCTTTGGGGCCCTGTGAAATGGTTTCAGGATCTGCGATAGGAGCCTTATACAAATGGAAGTGAGTGTCCGGGACCCTGTAATATCTGTCGGGTTTGGCAGGGGCCGGGGGGAGAGAATCAGGGGCAGTACAGGCATCATATACATCATCAACAACTGTTAGTACTGGAGGAATGGCTAAAGGCCTATGCTGTGGTAAATGTAAAAAGGTCCTTAGCCTTTTCCTTGAATCTGAAAAATCCTGGCCCTGCCATTGAAAATGTTCTCTCATAGCATGCAAGGTTTCCCCAAAAGAGAATTCTTCAGGAGGGGAGGCAGAAGGAATGGAGTCTTCTGCATCAGAATCTTCATAAGGAGAATATGGGCCTTCCGGAGGGTCTGAGTTATCGGAGTCATCCGAGGAATAGTCTATAGAAACAGGATCCGGGGGCTCAGTTCTAGGCCTCTTCTCTGGAGGGGGTTGAGAGGCCCTGTCTGGATGAGGCTGGGATCCCCTGATCAAAGAAATGGGATCCCCTGATCAAAGAAATGAGATCTTCAGCCAGGCTGAGCACTTGGGAACTAGAGGTAGGCCTGTGTGAGGGGGTTTTAGCAAGCAAGGCCTTAGAAGATTTAGCTGCTTTAGCCCTGGAAAAAGCCTTGATAGACATAGATGCAGGGGGCCTAGCAGCTCCACGTGCAGGGGTAGATATGTCTAAAGGAATAGTATCTGATAAGTCCTGGGTGCCTGCTACAGCAGGAGTAATTTCGGAAGCAGATTCAGCCATGCTCTGTGAGGCCTCGGCTATCGGAGGCATGCTTTCGGCCGAAGGAAGAACCGAGGACTCTGTTTCAGCCGAAACAGAGACACTCGCAGTTGGCTTAACCGTGGTTTCAGCCGAAACCGCAGACCGCGAGTGTCGGTCCTTTTCCTTACGCTTTTTAGCTAATTGTGAAGTCGGAGTCTCCGACGGCATTTTGTATGCAAAAGCGGGACCAAAAAAACTCCTCTGCAAACTCCGACCGACGTCTAAGCGTCCGTCGGTTGAAGGAAGCACAGGCTAGACAAGCTGATACGTCGTGGTCTGGGCCTAAGCAAGGAAGGCAGTATGAGTGGAAATCCTTATGAGGTATTTGTTTCCCACAAGTTAAACAATTATTTACTTTTTCTGACATCGGCTGAGGCAAGAAAGAGTCCCCAACGGGGTACTTAGCTTTTAAGAAGTCTTCGGTAGTAGAAATCTCTGGATCTGACCGACCGGCACTTGCGAACAGCTTCTGCTTCGGGCACCACGCGGCAAGAAAGACTGAAGAAAATGGCGTCGGCTGATGCCTTTATACCCAATACACAGCAGCTATGACGTCGGGTGAAGTGCGACATCAGCAGAGGCCAGACCCAGACTTTGGAATCCGGCCGACCGAAGGGCTGCCTGAGGCAGGACAACCCATATGTTAGGACTGCAGATGCATCCTTGAAGGAAATCACCCTTATTCTTAAAAAATCGGTACCAAAACACTTTCTCCATTCCTCAGGCATCCTCTCACTTTCCAAGATTTCATTAAACAATCTGGATAAAAACTCCACTGCCATTTCACCTAAACACCTCCATGCTTCCACAGGTATGTCATCTGGGCTAACAGCCTTTCCATTCTTCATCCTCTTCATAGCTATCCTTACTTCCTCCTTGCTAACCCATTGTACTTCATGATTCACTATCCCTACATCATTCAACCTTCTCTCCCTCTCATTCTCTTCATTCATCAACCCCTCAAAGTACTCTTTCCATCTCCTCAACACACTCTCCTCGCTTGTGAGTATGTTTCCCTCATTATCCTTTATCACCTTTACCTGCTGCACATCTTTCCTAGCTCGGTCCCTCTGTCTAGCCAATCGGTACAGGTCCTTTTCTCCCTCCTTAGTGTCCAACCTTTCATACAACTCTTCATATGCCTTATCCTTAGCCTTCGCCACCTCTCTCTTTGCCATGCACCTCATCTTCTTATACTCCCGTCTACTTTCTTCTTTGCCAACCTCTTTTGCCTGTATACTCTTCTGTACTTCCTCATTCCACCATCATGTCTACTTGTCGTCCTTCCTCTGTCCCGATGACACCAAGCACCTTTCTAGTTCAGCTGCATGCAATAAACCCTGCATTTCCTTGTTATCGGCACATTCAGAATTTGTCAACATTTTCTGTTTTAGCAGTGACATTAAATATTGCTGATATTTAAGCATATGAAACTGACAATTTAAAGCCCTTACACCCAAGGTAGCAGAAGTATAAACCCCCCCATCTGTCCAGTGCCCTAGAATCCCTATCGGAGGGTACAGGGTTTTTCGCAGTGGAAGCCTTGACCCCTTTGGGACCCTGAGATATAGATTCTGGGTCAGCAGCAGGGTTTTTATATAGAAATTTGTGGGAATCTGGAACCCTGTAGTATCCGTCTGGCGTAACCGGTGCAGGGGGTAGAGAGTCAGAAGACAGGCTGGACTCTGAAAAAACATCATCTACTAGGTCTAGAACAGGTGGAATAGCAAGAGGTCTGTGCTGAGGTAGTAAAAGAAAGTCTCTGAGCCTTTTCTTAGATTCTGAGTATTCTTGGCTCTCCCAGTGAAAGTGCTCCCTCATGGTGTGAAGGGTTTCCCCAAAAGAATAATCCTCAGGAGGAGAAGCTGAAGGAATACTCATCAACATCAGAATCCTCATAGGGAGGAAAGGAGTATCCCTGTTCAGAAGTGGAATCAGAGGAAATGGAAACCTGATCTGAAGATTCATATCCTGTCTCTTGCCTAGGCCTCTTATCTGGAGGGGGAATGGGAACCCCTGATCAAAGTAATTAGGTCTTCAGCCATTTTAAGCATCTGTTTTTTAGGCATGGAAGTCTGTGCAGGAGAATGCTGTACTTGTTTCTTTGTCTTTAGAGCTGTTTAGCCTTTGAAGCCAAGGTTGGCTTAACATATAACTGTGTAGGTCTGAAAACACCCTCAGAAGCCGATGCCTGCTCAGCGGCTCTGGACCCATCTGAGGGAATAGCTTCCGAATGTCCAATACCTTGAGTATCCAGTGGCCTAGTCGGCTCCACGTGGGAGTCGGAAGCGACCTGTGGCTCTGGGGTAGCGGGCATCAGGGTCTGCGAAAGCACCTCACTGAGAACCGGCGAGTGGCCTAGCGGAGGGCTCATCAGTTTTGGACCTCGGATGCCTGTCCTTTTCCTTGCGCATTTTATAAACTCTGGTCGGCTGTTCTGACGGCATTATATAATTAAATCTTCGGCCAAAGTAATGAAAAGCAAAATCGAACAGATGCTTAATAGTGTGTTGGTTAAATCTAGCACAAAACCAACAGCTAGCAACGTCGTGGTCAGGGCCTAGGCAAGGAATACAGTAAGAATGAAAATCCTTATGAGGTATTTGCTTCCCACAAGAAATATAATTGTTAACTTTTTCTGACATCGGTTTGGAGCAAGAAAAAAGTTTCCCCAACGGGGTACTTACCTTTAATGAAGACTTCAGATCTGAAATTCGGTTTTGAAAATCTCAGGAGGCTGCCGACCGGCACTTGCCAACTGCTTTTGCTTCGGGCACCGCGCGGCAAGAAAGACTGAAGAAAATGGTGTCGGCTGCAGCTTTTATACCCCTGGCGCACTGACGTCAAGGAAGAGGCGACAGCAACAGACTCTAGACCAGGGCTTTGGAATTCAGGCAGACTGCGGGTAGCCTGCCAGCAGGACAACCTTAGTGTTTCACTGTTGCAGTCATCACATTTGGGTAGATTCCCAAAGGTAAAGATGGGAGGAGGAATTTAGATAGCATTAGGACCAGCTATAAGGCCTTGCAAGACTGAAAGGGCAAAGCCAGCTCTGGATTTAGAGAAAATTGGCAAATGGTAATGCTTGGGGAAAGTATGTACAGAACTCCAGGTATCAGCTTCTAGGATGTCCCTGGTAGGGACACCTCTGAGAAAGGCTGTAGAGGTAGATGCAGCCCTGGATGAATAGGGTCTAATCCTCTGTGGGATAGGTTTTCCAAGGTGCTTATAGCAGAATTAATGCAATGGCCTATTTAGAAATGGTTTGCTTTGAAATAGCCTTCCTTCTCTGCCCCTGCAGCAAATGCCACCAGCAGTTCAGATTTTCTTTGAGGTTTAGTCCTGTCCAAGTAAAATCTAAGCTGTCTGTGCACATCTAAGGAGTGCAGTATGTGTTCCCCTTTGTTCTGTGGATTAGAAACGAAGGTTGGGAAATTAATGGACTGATTAAGAGCCACACTGGATACCACCTTGGGCATGAAGGAGAGCTTGGTTCTGAGGGACACCCTGTCCGCATGAAAGACTATGAAAGGCTCCACTGCCATAAGGGCCTGTAATTCAGATACCCTTCTTGCTGAAGTGATTGCTAAAAGGAAGGCTGTTTTCCAAGAAAGAATTTTAACTCTGCACTTGCAGCTGGCTCAAAAGGAGGAAGAGTGAGTTTTTCCAATACAAAGTTTACGGTTCCAGGCTGAAGTTGGGGGCTCTCCTGGATAGTCTTAAGGTTTTGGCCCCTCTGAGGGACTGCTTGAGCAGTGGATGAGAGAAGAGGGGTGGTCCTGTGTTGTAATGAGCTGAAATGGCTGAGGCGTGAAGTTAGATTGAGGAAAAAGAAAGGCCCTTGTGAAGCACATCAGTTAAGTACTGAAGAATCTGAGGTAAGTTGGGCGCTGCTGTGCCCATCCCTCAGGTTTGGTTCCAGGCACAGAATCTTTTCAATTTTTCAGCATAAGATTTTCTAGTACTAGGCCTCCTTGCCTCCAAAATGACAAACACTTGCTTACTGAGGGATGGTAATGGAGATTAGGTAATTTGCCAGGCTGCCAAGTTCAGGGTTTGAAGCAGAGGGTGCAGAATCTGGCTCTCCTGCTGTGACAGCTGGGTAGGGGTCTGAGGCAGGTGCCATGGAGCCAGCAGTGACGCTGCGCAAGAGGGGGTACCAGTGTTGGCATGGCCATTCTGGTGCAATCAGTATCATCCTTGGTTTGTCCTGTTTGATATTTAGTAGTACTCTGGAGAGAGAAGAGGCAGAAGAGGAAAGGCATAATCTGATAGATTTTCCCAGCTGAAGGACAGAGCATCCACTTTTCAAGCTTGTTTGTGGGGAGTCCTTGTGCAGAATTTGTCCAATTGGTAGTTCTGGGGGGAGGCAAACAGGTCTATATCTGGGCTCCCCCATTTGTTTATCAACATGTTGAAAGTCTTTGGTTCCAGTTTCCACTCGTGTGGGTCCATGAGATTTCTGCTTAGTTCGTCTGCCAGTGTATTTAGTTTTCCTGGCAGGAACTGAGCCTGTAGATGCACTTGGTAGCTCAAGGCTGTGTTCCACAGAGCCATGGCTAGTCTGCAGAGGGGGTAAGGATGGGTACCCCCCCCCCGCTTGTTTATGTACCACATAACAGTGGCGTTGTCCGTCTTTACCATTAATTGTCCTGGAAGAAGGTGGTCCTTGAAGGCTGTCAAGAGCATTCTGTACAGCTAACATTTCATTTTGATTGATATGCAGGTGCATTTGACTTGGGTTCCATTTGCCCTGAATGCACTTTCCTGCCAGGTGAGCCCCCCCATGCATAGTCTGATGGGTCTATTGTTAGGGTTTGGGCGGCAGGGGAGAGAGTGAATGGTAGTCCATTGTTTAGGTGGCAGGCCTCTGCCCAAAGGAACTCTAACCATAGGCAAGGTATGATAGGAATCAATGCTTCTAGATCCTGAGAATGTTGACACCATAGGCTTTTTAGATACCATTGTAGTTTCCTCATATGCAGTCTTGCATATGGAATTAGTAGAATGCAGGATGCCATGAACTCCAAGGCTTGCAGAATTTGCCTTGCAGATAGCAGGGTCTTTGTGGCCATTAGTTTGAAGTAAGTTGTCAAATTAATTTGTTTCTCTAGCGCAAGGAATGCCATCTGGGAAGTTATGTTCAAGCTTGCTCCCAGGAATATAATTTGTTGACAGGGTACCAGATGGGATTTATTTTCATTTATGGTGTACCCCAGATAAGTTAGCACCTTTTGTACATGTCAAATGATTCAAGAGCATGTCCTGGCTTTATGCCTGAATTAGACAATCGTCCAGGTATGGGTATATTTGAATATTTCTTTGCCTGCAAAATGCAATAACTGGAGCTAGGCACTTTGTGAATACTCTGGGCACAGTAAATAAGCCAAAGGGCACTGCAGAGAACTGATAGTGCATGTAGCCTGCTTTGAAGCGTAGGTATCTTCTGCAAGATTCCCTGATTGGGATGTGCAGGTAGGCTTCCTTTAAATCCAGTGTACATTGTATTTAAGGGACGTAGTTTTGGTGTTTTAATGCGTTTTTGAGGAAGACTTTTGATGAAAGCATTCAATAAAGTGTGGTACGCTAATTCTGTGGAAGTTTCCTTTCTCCTGTGCCTTCATTGTCATTGACCACTGGAGCCTTATTTTTTTTGGTAAGATAGAAAAGGTCCAGTATAGGACGCCATGAATTGTCTTTTCTGGGTACCAAGAAAAGTCTTGAGTAGAAACCTTGTCCCTTTTCCTCTTCTGGTACAGTTTGAATAGCCTCTATGATTAAGAGAGAGAGAGTACTTGCTTTTGAGCCTCTTGCCCACTGATTTGGGGGTAGATCTGGCCAACCGTTTGGGGTTGGTAATGTGTGGAAGTGAGATCTGTATCCTTGGGAAACTACATTTAAAACCCATTTTTCCAGGGTAATAACTTCCAAGTTTTTGGCCTGCAGAGCAATCTTTCCCCCTAAAGGATCAGTCAGTTGAGAAGTGCTTGGAAGTTTTAAAGTTAAGTCATTGAGACAGCTTACCATAGGGGGGAGTCTTACTACTCTCCGATTTGGAAGTGGGAGCCACCCACTGCTTAGTCCTGTGCATACCCTGGGACTGAAGCCTGGGTGTTCTGCTGGTTCTGGGTTTGGACTGAAGGCCTGGAAGAGACAGGAAAGGAACAATTTTTAAAGGGCCAATGCCTACAAAATCTTGGAGGCTGTACTTGTAGGAAACAGTTTGCATAGATTTTAGCTTTTATCTCCATCTTTTTAAGAACTTCTGCTTTTTGCCAAACAGGCGGTCCTGATTTAGGGGAGAATCCAGCAATTTAGCTTTAACATGATCTGGCAAAAATTGCTCCTTAAGCCAAGCATGCCTTCTAAGTACAGACCCAGTGACAGCAGCCCTGCAAGATGCCTCTTAGTGAATCAAAATCACACTGCAAAGTAAGTTTTCCAACCTGTTCAGCAGAATGCATTAAATCCTGTAAATCCTTATTTTCAGCACAGTCAGGAATCATCATTTTCTGTTTAAGCAATCCAATAATATGTTGCTGATACTTAACATATGAAGCTGACAGTTTAAGGCCCTAATGGCCAAGGTTGCAGAAGTGTATACCCTCTTACCCCATCTATCCAGCGCCCTGAAGTCTCTTATCAGAAGGGGTAGGACTTTTGGCAGTAGTAGTCTTAATGCCCTTGGGTCCCTGTGAAACGGTCTCAGGATCCACAGTAGGATTTTTAAAAAGAAACTTGAGAGAGTCAGGAACCTGTAATATCTATCAGGTGTTCTGGGAGCAGGAGGTAGAGAGTCAGGGGCCAAGCTAGATTCCGAAAAGGCATCAACAATGTCTAGTACAGGAGGGATAGCTCAAGGCCTGTGTTGAGGCAGGAGTAAGAAATCCCCAAGTCTCTTTTTAGAATCAGAGTAATCCTGGCTTTCCCAGCGAAAATGCTCCCCAAGAGTATGCAAGGTTTCACCAAAAGAGAAATCCTCTGGGGGGGGGGGGGGCAGAAGGAATAGAGTCCTCGGCATCAGAATCCTCATAGGTAGACAAGGGTAAATCCTGGTCAGAGGAAACAGAAATTTCAGAATCCTGGTCAGAAGTATCGTAAGCAAATTCAGTCCTAGGTCTCTTAGAAGGGGAAGGTTGGCTTCCCCTGAGCAAAGTAATAAGGTCTTCAGCCATTCTTAGCATTTGTTTTTTTAGGCATAGAGGATTGACCATGCGGACTGGGCGTCTGTTTTCTAGGCATAGTTCGAGTTTTAGGCCTTGAAGAAAATGGCAGTTTAATATGCAAATCAGTAGGCCTGAATACACCCTCAGAAGCCGGTGCCTGCACAGCGGCTCTGGACCCATCCAAGGTAGAGACAACCGCAGGTTCCACAGTTGAAGCATCTTGTGGCATACTGAACTCCAAATGGGTCTCAGTAGATGCCTGCAAATCTGAAATAGCGGGCATCAGGGGCTGCGAAAGCACCTCACTGAGTACCGGCGAACTGGCGACTGGCTTAGGAGAAGTGTCGTCAGCAGCTTTGGACCTAGGCGGCCTGTTTGTCTTTATCTTTGCATTTTTTCGGAATGTCAGTAGTCGGATGGCTTACCGAAGACATATCTGGATAACTGAAGAGTACCAAAATATTTAGAAGCGTAAATATACAGACAACTGATAGTTTGTTGCTTAAATAAGGCACAAAACTGACAGCGAGGTACATCATGGTCAGGGCCTAGGCAAGGAATACAGTATGAATGAAAATCTTTATGCGGTATTTGCTTTCCACAAGAAATACAATTGACTTTTACTGACATCGGTTTAGAGCAAGAAAAAGTTTCCCCAATGGGGTAGTTGGCTTTAGTTGAAGACTTCGGTTCTGAAACTCAAAAACGCAAATTTCAGGAGTCAGCTGACCGGCACTTGCAAACTGCTTCAGGCACCGCAAGGCAAGAAAGACTGATGTAATGGCGTCAGCTGCATGCTTTATACCCCTGACTACCTGATGTCACGGAAGATGAGACAGCAACCAACTCAGGACCCAAGACTTTGATAATCAGGCCGATTGAGGGCTACTGCAAGAAGATAACCCAAATGTGATGACTGCAACAGTGAAACACGAAGAACATCCATGGCCTTAAGCTCAATGCCAAAAAAATGTGTCTGCATCCCCTTTGGGAAAAACCCAGTTCCCATGAATTACCACACTGATGATAGTCCACTGAACACAGAAGGTGTTATAAGAGATCTGGGAACACAGGTTGACAGCAACCTCTCTTTTGATCACCACTTGTCACTGTGGTCAGAAAACCCGTCCATGTGGCACATCTCATTACTAAGGGTTTTGCATCCAGGAAGAAAGAGGTCATTGTCTCCCTCATTAGGCCAGAGTACAATGCCCCATTTGGCACATACCTCACTAGACACCTGCAACAACTGGAGAGGCCGCAAACGTACCTCACAAAGAGGATCCTAGGCATTAAACATTTGTCCTATATAGGCAGACTCAAAAAAACTCTATTCTCTGTCTCATATTGCCTACTTAGAGGCGATCTCTGCTTGACTTACAAAGCCACGTCTTACCAGCTCTGTTAAAAATGCTACATCTAAAGAAATCCCTCCGCGCCATACACTCCTGAGACCTCAACCGCGCCATACACTCCTGAGACCTCAACCTCATTACTACAATCAAAGCATACTGGAGGGACAGGTTCATAACCTAGCGACTGTCCATGCTATGGAATAGACTTCCCATACATGTCAAGCAGAACACCTCACTGACCCTCTTAAAGAGAAATCTTGTGGAGTGGAAGGGAAACAGAAAATTCACCCCAGGGATAACTCCAGTGGTTCTATTCAACAGAGGCACTGGGAACTGAAGGTCGGGTGGCACGATGTCAGGGTAATCTTACGGCTAGGCTTGTAAAGGCCCCAGGGCCATTAGCCTAGTACACACACCTATGAACCTTTAATGCTGTGCCGACAGCCTCTGTTGCACCGGAAATTAATCTAATGGAGGTGTTTGAAAGGGATTCCAGGGTGGCCAGTTGTAATTCCACGGTTTTCTAGTCTTCCACAGAGATGGACCCAGAGAAGGACTTGGAAAGCTCCATTATCAAATCTCTCTCTGAAACCTTGTCATGTGAGCCAAGTAATTCAGTGAACACAAAGCAATGGCTGCTGAAGGATAAAGCACAGTTCTCATACCTGTCCAAGTCTTAGACTCTATTAGGATAGTGGATAGATTAGCTCTCCTCAGCAAACTCCTTTTTAGCGTCTGTCACTACTACCATGGCATCCATCATCGGGCCCTTGTTCCAATGAGTACAGTTTACAGGGGCAACTAAGTATTTGTATGTTTTACCACATCCAGTTCCCTCCATGCCAGGTGAGAGATCAGGTCAATCATTTCATCAGCCAGGGGAACCACCCAGGATGGAGGAGAACCTGTGCCAAAAGCCTCAAGTAAAGTGAATTCTTCCTGAGAAGGAGTTCAGAAGACCAACTTCCTTTCTCTCTCAAAAGTTCAAGAATTTCCCTGAAGGAGACATCCTCAAGGGGTGATCTGGAGGACCTCTTCCATTCTTCAAAATCTGTATCCTGTTAAAGACCCCTGTGGGGAGTCAATGTGCCTCCTCTTAGACATACTTCTGTAGAGCTTCCACAGGGGACGACCCAGGAAGAGTCAGAAATGTAAGAGGGGTCCTGGAGAAGGAGTCTCTCAAGACTGGTGTGGACCTGCTGTCCTGATGGAATAGAATATACGCAGGCTCAGGACCCTGGGCTGACAGCTGTGGAGCAATTGTAGAAAACAGAAAAAAAATTCAAACTGCTCAGCGCCAACACTATTTTACCAACCTGGTACCTTGGCCCTTCACCTTCACAAGATTTGAAACAAAATTCACATGCACTTCTTTTAAACAGGTACAAACCCAATTAACTTAATTGAATTATTGCCCATTAAATTAACTATCATTCCATCTAAATAAATACACATTTACAAAAAGTTTTCATACAAACAACTTAAACATTAATTACTTAAATATTCCATTTAAAAGCAAACATTCACTTCTTGATTCAACCCCCTCCCCCAGGGGACAGTGCTTTATAATTTAATATGAACTTCATTTTCAGCTCAATTAATTTAGAGATAATCACCTCCCTCTAGGAAGGTAGGGGTGTGCTAGTACACAAAAGAAGAAGCCTACATATGAACCCCCATTTATTTTAATAAAATGTTCCGCCACCGGACTCTAAATTTTGATTCCTTATCCCGTAAGTGCTACAATATACGGATTACGTTTTGTCAGACTTTCATACCAGGCAGAGACCAAGCAATTGCGCCTACAATATATACAACATCCCTTGACTAACAATTAAAAACATTATTAGCAATAATCTTTTCTCTCATTAATTGCTGTGCTTGCAAGATTCTTTACTATAGGACACACCTTGCAAAACCCACATGAAAACATCCCTCTATGTCCACTCAATACATTCTGTGGTTTATACATGTAGTTCAAAATCTCTTAAATTATTGCTCCTTTTACAAGAAAATGTGACTTGTTTCGGAAACACCTTACCTAGAACTTCATTACTCACCATGTGCCACAAATGCCTAATGATATCCTCCAAAATGTATGTAAATCTGAGAGGAAAAGGAATTATGTGCAGTAGAAAGTATTCAAAGACCAGGGTAATACTGCTGAACAAATTAGCAATGTTAAACTATGTTTGTTGGAAGGTAAAAAATGAGGCTGTATAATGACAATAGTGTCCTAAAGTTTGTGATTTGGATGTGGCTAGAAGTGAAGAAAAATTATTTTTGTTCAGATATTCCCCTTTCTCCCTACAGACTGTTCATGACATCCTTACAGTTAGGTGATCAGACACTATATTCCATCATGGACTTTCTTTAACTCTGGGAGATAGATGGCCTTGCAGATCACAGAATTTTGATTGAGCCCTTTACAGATTACCGTGGCTTCACCAGTATTGTGCTTGAGAAGTTTATGTACTCACCAAGCACTGATGGGGGAAGAGTAATTCCGGAGGTCAATTTAACCAGCAGTCTCCAGCCAGAGCGGTGGGCCTCACATGGTAGGAGCCTAATACTATGGGCCTCACATGGTAGGAGACTGATACTATGGGCCTCACATGGTAGGAGACTGATACAATTTTTTTTTTTTTTTTTTTTTTTTTTTTTTTTTTTTTACAGTACACATACTGCCCCAGAGGGAGCCAGAGGTCATACACTAGGGGGAGAATCATATACACTGATGATGCAGAAGACAAAGAAATCACTATGTCTGATGTGGGGTTTGAAACTAGAAACCTTCTAAACTTCAGACTTTTTCGGGGTGCAGGTGGTTGACTGTCAGGCAACCTGCTGGCTGCCAAGAAAAGTACAGTTTTGTACCTACCATAAATGTAGATGTCCGAAGATCCACATTGCTGCAGTCCTTACATATGGGTAGTCCGCTGTCCTCGGTCGGCCCGAATACCAAAGTATTAGGCTGACGTCGGTCAAGGCGCTTAAAACTGACATCAGGACGTCAGGGTACAAAAGCGCATGACCGACGTCATATCCTCAGTCTTTTCTTGCCCCAGATGTCAGAAGGCCCTAAAAAGAAAGGCCAAAGCCAAAAAACAACCAACCACCCCTGCACTAACCATATTTACAATATTTACAACCCAAACCACACAACCACCTCTAACTACAGAGGGGAAGGAGGGAGGGAAAATTGGACTGCAGCAATGTGGATCTTCGAACATCTACATTTATGGTAGGTACAAAACTGTACTATGTTCTTCATCTCACATTGCTGCAGTCCTTACATATGGGTAGAATCCCAAAGCAGAGGTAAGGGAGGATGGCAAAACTATACAGCATTAGGAGCTGTCAAAATGCCCTGTAAAATTGCAGTGGCAAATCCAGCCCTAGATTTAGAGTAAAGTGGAAGGTGGTAATGCTTAGAGAAAGTATGCACTGAACTCCAAGTAGCTGCCTCCAAAATATCTTTAGTAGCCACCCCTTAAAAAGCTGTAGAAGTGGCAGTAGCCCTAGTGGAATGAGGCCTAATCCCAGCTGGAATCTCCTTACCATGATGGGAATAACAGAAAGCAATACAAAAACCAATCCACTTAGAAATAGTTTGTTTTGAAACAGGTTTGCCCTGAGAACCCAAAGCAAATGAAACAAACAACTGCTGAGACTGCCTGAACCCTTTAGTTCTGCTCAAATAATATCGCAACTGTCTGTGTATATCCAAAGTGTGGAAAATCTTCTCCCCTTTATTTTGGGGGTTTGCATAAAAAGTAGGCAAATGAATAGTTTGGTTTAAAGCCACACTAGAAACCACTTTAGGCATAAAGGAAGGGTTAGTGCTAAAGACACCCTATCCTTGTGGAAAATTAAGAAAGGCTCAACCGCCATAAGGGCCTGTAATTCAGAAACCCTTCTCGCAGAGGTAATGGCCAACAAAAAAGCAGTCTTCCATGATAAATATTTCAACTCGGCAGTCACTGCAGGCTCAAAAGGTTGTAGCGTGAGTTTCTCCAACACAAAATTGAGATCCCAAGCAGGAGTAGGAGCTCTACGTGGGGGTCTTATATTCTTTGCCCCTCTAAGGAATTGCTTAAACAAAGGATGAGAAAATAATGGTGGGTCACAGTCATAGTGAGCAGAAATTGCTGCAGCATGAACCTTTATAGAGAAGGACAAACCTTTGTCCAATAACTCAGTAAGGTATTGAAGAGCAACACTTAAATTAGGTTTAGAAACATCAAAGTCCTTTGCTGTACTCCAAATTAAAAATCTCCTCCATTTATCTCGTAAACTTTCCTTGTACTAGGCCTTCTGGCCTCCAAAATAACATTCAAAACTTGTTGTGGAAGCTGAGACCCTCCAGGGTTTAAAACAGAATATGCCAGGCTGTTAGATGTAGAGAGTGAAGTTTGACATTGAGTAAATGACTGTTCTCCTGAGACAGCAGGTGTGGAATCGAAGGCAAAGGCCATGGAGGCTCCCGTACCAGACTTCTCAGTAATGGGTACCAGTGCTGTCGTGGCCAATCCGGAGCTATTAAAATCATGGTTGGCTTGTCCTGTCTGACCTTCAGGAGTACCTTTGGGAGGAGAGGCAGAGGTGGAAAGGCATACACGTGAAGATTGCTCCAATTGAATGAGAGAGCATCCACTTTCCAAGCTGTGGGATGAAACCTTTTTGTGCAAAACTTTGGCAGCTGGTAATTTAGTGGAGAAGCGAACAGATCTATGTCTGGAGTTCCCCATAACACTGTCAATTTTTGAAATACATGAGGATCCAATTTCCACTCGTGGGGATCCATAATTTGTCTGCTCAACACATCTGCTAAGGAGTTCTGTGCTCCTGGCAGAAACCTTGCCTGAAGATTTAGCTGTAAACTGAGAGCAGTCTCCCACAAAATCATTGCTTGTCTGCATAGAGGATATGAATGTGTCCCCTTGCTTGTTGATGTACCACATGACAGTTGTGTTGTCTGTTTGAATCAACACCTGCCCTGGAAGAAGTAAATCCTTGAAAGCTATCAATGCAAATTGGACTGCTAACATCTCCTTCAAGTTGATATGTAAATGTTGAAGTCTGGCAGGCCACGTGTCTTGTACCCATTTTCCATTTAGATGAGCTCCCCAAGCTTTGTCTGAGGCATCTGTCGTTAGAATCTGACTCTCCTCTGGTCGGGTCACAGAGAGTCCCTTGTTTAGGTGACATTCCTGAGCCCACCACAAAAATTCCTTTTGAATGCAAGGTATTATCTGAATGACAGTGTCCATATCTTTGGCAGTGTTGCGTACATACATTTTTGAGATACCATTGTAGCTTCCTCATATGCAGTTTGGCATTGGGAAGTACCAGAATACAAGATGCCATGAACCCCAAGGCTTGAAGGACTGTCCTTGCAGTCAGCCTGGACTGACGAGACAATTGGTGGAAGTAAAGAGAAAGATTCTTTTGTTTGTCCGGGGTCAAAAAGGCCATCTGGGATGCTGTATTCAGTCTCACACCCAGAAAGCACATGTCCTGAGAGGGTACTAGACTGGACTTTATTTCGTTCACAGAATACCCTAGGCATCTTAACACTGCCATCACATACTGTAAATGATGAAGAAGTTCGTCCTTTCCTTGAGCCAGAATCAGGCAATCATCCAAATAAGGATAGATTTGTATTCCTCTTAGCCTGAAGAAAGCTACCACTGGAGCCAGAACCTTTGTGAACACTCTGGGCGCAGTAGATAAGCCAAAGGGCAATGCAGAGAACTGATAATGAAAAGTCCCAGCCAAACGCAGATACTTCCTGCAACAGGGCCTGATAGGAACATGAAGGTAAGCCTCCTTGAGATCCAGAGTCACCATCCAGTGGTCTTTGCCCAGCAGAGGTAAAAGCTGTTGTAACGTCAACATTTTGAACTTGAGAATGTCCAGATATGTGTTGAGGATAGATAAATCCAAAATTGGTCTCCACGTGTTCCCTTTCTTTGGTACTAGAAACAGGAGAGAATAAAATCCTAGGCCCACTTCTGGCAGAGGGACCGGTTGTATAGCTCCTATTTGAAGTAGTAGAGAAATCCGTTTGTGAGCCTCTAGTCTTTGCTGAGGAGGAACGTCTGGCATGCCTTTGAAAGGAGGTAAGGTATGGAAATAAAACTTGTAACCTTGGTGTATGATATCCAATACCCATTTGTCTTGGGTAATTAAAATCCAATTTTCCTTGAAGAGTGCCAACCGTCCTCCCAAAGGTGCTGCCAGGCAAGAAGGATCTGGCAGCTGAAAAAGTAGGTCATTGGGCCTGTTTATGAAAGGACTGGCCCCTGCCCTCACTCGAAGACTGTGCAGGTGAACTCCATGTTCTAGGTCTGAAGGAACTCTGAGCTCTGCCCCTACCACGTCTAGATCTACCCCTAGACTGAGAATCAGAAGAAGGATCGTCCACCCCTTAGCAGGCCAATTTCTACTAAACTTTGGAGGCTGAACTTGCAAAAAATCTTTAACAGTCTGCATAGACTTAGCCTTGTCTTCCAATTCTTCAAGACTGACTCCACAGGTGGACCAAACAACACTTCAGACTGCAAAGGAGCATCCAAAATCCTTGTCTTAACATGGTCAGATAAATTCTGATCCTTAAGCCAGGCGTGCCTGCGAAGAACTGAACCAGTGGCAGCCACCCTAGAAGAGGCCTGCAAAGCATCAAAACCACACTGTAAAGAATGCTTACCCACCTGTTCAGAGACATGCACCAAATCTTGTAATTCTTTACAGTCAATGCCTTCTGCCAGAGCATCCACCTTAGATTTCAATTATGAAAGAAGAAAATTTTGATATTTCAACATATGAAACTGGCAATTCAAAGCCCTCATAGCTAAGGTAGAAGATGTATAGACCTTCTTTCCCCATCTATCCAAAGCTCTGGCCTCTTTATCTAGAGGAACCGGATTCTTTACAACAGAGGCCTTGACACCCTTAGGTCCCTGACTAACAGTTTCTGGGTCGCCCTAGGACTCTTATAGAGATATTTAAGAGCCTCAGGCACCCTGTAATACCTATCCGGTTTAACAGGGCCAGGAGGCAGAGAATCAGGATTAAGTGAAGCCTCTGAAAATACATCTTGCACAACATCCAGAACAGGGGGTATAGCCAAGGGCCTATGTTGAGGTAAAAACAAAAATTCTCTAAGCCTTTTCCGTGAATCAGAGAAGTCCTGACCTTCCCACTTAAAATGTTCCCTCATAGAATGAAGAGTCTCTGAAAAGAAAAATCCTCTGGAGGAGAAGCAGAAGGAGTGGAATCTTCTGCATCAGAATCAGAATAAGGAGTGTACTCCTGCAAGTCTTCAGCCGAAGACTCTGAAACATCCGAAGCCTGTTCAAAACTTTCCAACTCTGGCTCCACCCTAGGCCTCTTATCAGGAGGGGCAAAGAACCTCTAATCAGAGTAATCAAATCTTCTGCCATTTTAAGCATGTGCTTCTTAGGCACAGACCCTGCTGAACTAGGACTGACACCAACAGAAGCTAAACCTGGCCTGCCTCTGGAAGAAGCCTTGGAAACAGAAGGAGAGGATCTAACCATCCTGGGAAGGGAGGGATTACAGAAACCTGAGAAGCCCCTTCAGCCTGACCTGCCTCGTGAGAGGCCACATCCTGCAAAATCAAAGACTCCCCCTGAGACTCCAGAGAAGCCTCCATCGGAACCACCGGTTCCACTGAAACCTCTAAAGAACCGGCGTCCGAACGGACGACTCATCTTGCCTGGGTTTAACCGCTTTGTCTTTGCGCTTCTTGGAAGCGGGCGCCGGAGTATCCGGCGGCATATTATAATTGCACCGCTTCGAAGACCAGCCTAGCACAATCTAACCTTCGGCAATAGTGCTTATTAAACCTAGCACAAAAGCGACACCCAACTACATCGTGCTCAGGCCCCAAACAAGGAATGCACAAAGAATGATAATCCCTATGCGGTATCTGTTTCCCACAAGAAATACAATTATTCACTTTTTCTGACATCCGGTAATACACTGAGGCAAGAAAAAAACAAAATATTCCCCAACGGGGTACTTAGCCAACTTGGATTCGGTCTGAAACTCCAAACTCGAAAAATTTCAGAACGCCGAACGGCACTTGCAACGCTGCTTCTGCATCGGACCATGCGGCAAAAAAGACTGAGGATATGACGTCGGTCATGCGCTTTTGTACCCTGACGTCCTGATGTCAGTTTTAAGCGCCTTGACCGACGTCAGCCTAATACTTTGGTATTCGGGCCGACCGAGGACAGCGGACTACCCATATGTAAGGACTGCAGCAATGTGAGATGAAGAACATGCATTCTTTAATTCTGGCAAAACTGGAGGAAAGTACAGTTTTGTACCTACCATAAATGTAGATGTCCGAACTGGATAGCATCTGCAGTCATAACAAGTGGGTTGTCCTGTCGTCAGGCAGCCCTGCAGTCGGCCGGATTCCAAAGTCCGGGTCGGCCGGCTGATGTCGCACTCCACCCGACGTCATCTCTGTTGGTCTTCGGGTATAAAAGCATCAGCCGACGCCATTTTCCTCAGTGTTTCTTGCCCCAGATGCCAGTAGCCCTCTTGCAGGCTAAAATTTGGATAGATGCCAATGTTTCCAAATAGATAGAGGTAAACACAACAATAAGCATATATGTACATATATACAAACAAATACACCATAAAAGACTCCCCCCCAACAGCTAGCTATTAGGAGGGTAAACACCCTAGGAGTACCACAGAGGGAAGGAGGGAGGTAATCCTGACTGCAGATGCTATCCAGTTCGGACATCTACATTTATGGTAGGTACAAAACTGTACTATGTCCTTCATGGATGCATCTGCAGTCATAACAAGTGGGTAGAATACCATAGCTAACTAGGGGAGGAGGATAAAGGTAGATTGTGGTGTGTTTAGGATCCCTTGCAGTACAGCAGTGGCAAACCCTGCTCGGGATCTGGAATATAGAGGCAAATTATAATGCTTGGCAAATGTATGCACGGAGGTCCAAGTAGCCGCCTCAATAATGTCTTTGGTTGCCACTCCTCGTAAGAAGGCTGTGGTAGTGGCTGTTGCCCTTGTAGAATGAGGTCTTATGTTCTGTGGAATTGGTTTTCCATGGAAGGAGTAACAGTATCGTATGCAGTTTCCTATCCATTTGGAGATTGTCTGTTTGGAAATAGCTTTTCCTTCCCTTCCTGTTGCATAGGCTACAAAAAGTTGGTCAGTCTTTCTGCTGTTTTGTTCTGTCCAAGTAGTAGCGTAGCTGTCTATATACATCCAAGGTATGCAGTATTCTTTCCCCTCTGTTTTGTGGGTTGGGAAAAAAGGTAGGTAGGTGGATTGCCTGGTTCAAAGACACTCTGGATACCACCTTGGGCATAAATGTAGGATTAGTCCTCATGGACACTCTATCTTGGTGGAAGATTAGGAAGGGTTGCACTGCCATTAAGGCCTGTAGTTCTGAAACCCTCCTTGCTGAAGTTATTGCCAGTAGGAAAGCAGTTTTCCATGACAGGTGTTGTAGGTCTGCTGTTGCTGCTGGTTCAAAGGGTGATAGTGTCAACTTTTCTAGCACAAAGTTTAAATCCCAAGCTGGTAATGGTGGTTTCCTTGGAGGTTTTACATTCTTGATTCCTCTGAGGAACTGCCTGAGCAAAGGTGAAAAAACAGGTGGATCGAAGCTGTATTCTGCTGAAATAGCTGATGCATGTATCTTGATGGAGGAGTAGGACAGGCCTGAATGAAGAAGTTGCCAGATACTCCAGAATGTTAGGCATATCTATGTTTGACACATCTTTTCCTCTTTCTACTCCAAATGACAAACCTTTTCCATTTTCCAGCATAGTTCCTTCTTGTTGAAGGTCTGCGTGCTTCAAGAATAATGTCTTTAACCCTTTGGGAAAGTTCTGGATTAGCTGCTGTTATGTGATGTTCCATGCAGTCAGTTGCAGCGTTTTTAGGTTTGGATGTATGATGCTGTAGTTGTTCTGAGTTAACATCAAAGGCATCAGAGGTATTAGCCACATTTTGTTCGAGACATGCTCTTCAGTAGTGGGTACCAGTGCTGTCTTGGCCAGTTGGAGCTATCAGGATTATCCTTGGGCGTTCTTCCTTGATTTTTAGTAGTACCTTGTGTATCAAAGGAAGAGGTGGGAATGCATATGCTGTTAGGCCTTTCCAGTTGAAGGAGAGTGAGTCCACTTTCCATGCTAGTGGGTGGAATGTCCTTGTGCAGAATTTTTGAGCTGGTGATTGAGAGGTGATGCGAATAGGTCTATCTGTGGCATTCCCCATTTCTTTGAGATGGTCTTGAAGATGTCCGGGTGCAGCTTCCATTCGTGGGCATCAGTGGTTCTGCTTAATATGTCTGCTAGAGTATTGTCTTTCGGTACAAATATTGCCTGTAACTGAATGTTGTAGCTGAGTGCCAGGGTCCACAGCTCCAAGGTCATTCTGCATAGGGGGTATGAATGAGTGCCTCCCTGTTTGTTGATGTACCACATGACTGTGGTGTTGTCTGTCATCATCAACTGGCCCTCTTTGAGAAATGGTTTGAACTTTTGGATTGCCAGTTTTACTGCCAGCATTTCTTTTAGATTGATGTGCAGGCGAAGTTGATCCTGTGTCCACAATCCTTGCACGCATTTGTCCAGCATGTGGGCCCCCCATCCTAGGTCTGAAGCGTCTGTTGTGATGGTCTGGCTTGGTTGACATCTGCGAAAGGGTAGGCCTGGGTTTGACTGGCATGCCTGAGCCCACCATAGGAACTCCTGTTTTAAGCATGGAATTAGTGGGATTTCTGTTTCTAGACTGTGTCTGTGTTGGGACCATAAATTCTTTAGGTACCACTGTAGTTTCCTCATATGTAGTCTGGCAAATGGGACCAAGATTATGCATGATGCCATGAAGCCCAAGGCCTGCAGAACTTTTCTTGCTGTTAACTTGTTCAGTTTTGTTAGTGCCAAGAAGTAAAGAGGAAGTTCTTTTGTTTTTCTGTAGTCAGGAATGCCATTTGTTGTACTGTGTCCAATTCAGCCCAAGAGTGTCCTTGTTTGGGATGGTATCAGCCTTGACTTTTGTAAATTGACTGTGTATCCCAGTCCTTGTAGCAAGTAAATGACCCTTTGTAAATCTGTTGTCAGCTTGCTTTTGTTGTCCCCTTGTAGCAGGCAGTCGTCCAGGTATGGGTAAATTTGAATTCCCTGTAGTCTGCAATGGGCGATTACTGATGCCAGGCATTTTGTGAATACTCTGGGCAGTAGATAAGCCAAAGGGCAATGCTGAGAATTGATAGTGCTCTGATCCTGCAAGAAATCTGAGGTATCTTCTGCAGATAGTTCGAATGAGGGCGTGCAGGTATGCCTCCTTGAGATCTAGAGTTACCAGCCAAGACTCCTTGCCCAGCATGGGAAGAAGTTGCTGTAGGGTCAGCATTTTGAATTTTGGGACAATGATGTATGTATTTAAGGTGGACAGGTCGAGAATTGGTCTCCAACTTTTTTCCTTTCTTGGAACTAGGAAAAGTCTGGAGTAGAACCCCTTTCCTTGTTCTGCTGTTGGCACTCTTTCCACAGCTCTCATGCTTGCTAACTCCATTATCTGGCGTAGAGCCTCTGTTTTTTGATTTGGAGGTAGATTTGGCATTCCTCTTTTGACTGGTAAAGTGTGGAAGTGAAACCGGTAACCTTGATCTATGGTTTGTAAAATCCACTTGTCTTTTGTTATATAGTGCCAGTTCTTTGAAAATAAGGTTAACTTTCCGCCTAGAGGAGCTGCTATTTGTTCCCTGGTAGGCAGATTTAGGATTAAGTCACTGTGGTTGTGCTGATGTAGTGGCAGTGGCTGTGTCTGTGCCTCTGTTGTTACCTTGCCACTGTCGTCCTCTGTAGGCACCTCCTCTGGATTGGTTTCTGCCTCTGGGCGTCTATTCCTGCCCTTTGAAATTTTGTGGAGTCAGGAAAGGACCAATTTTGGCAGGCCAGTTCCTGCTAAACCTTGGGGTTGAACCTGCAAGAAATCTTTAACAGTTTGAACAGATTTTGCCTTTTCTTCCATTTTCTTCATAACCTGCTGGGCAGGTGTACCAAACAAACTTGTCTTGTCCATAGGAGCATCTAGCAACTTAGCTTTAACATGATCCGGTAAAGCTTGTTCTTTTAGCCATGCATGCCTTCTTATCACTGTGCCTGTCATGGCTGATCTAAATGAAGCCCTCAGTGCATCATAGCCACATTTTAAGGAATGGTTGCTAACCTGTTGTATGTTATTTACCATCTCTAATACATATTTCTTATCAAGAGATTCATCAGTGGTTAGTTTTTAGTTAACTGATCAAGCATAAACTCTTGGTATTGTATCATGTGAAACTGACAGTTTAAAGCTCTAGCTGAGAGAGTAGCTGAAGTGTAGACCTTTTTACCCCATCTGTCTAATGACCTTGCTTCCCTTTCAGAAGGAATAGGGTTTTAGATGTGGTGCGGCTACTGCCTTGGGACCCTGGGATATAGTTTCTGGGTCTGCAAGTGGGGCCTTGTAAAGGTGGTGATGAGTATCTGGCACCCTGTAAAATCTGTCTGGTTTGGCAGGGGCTGGGGTAAGAATCTGGGCGGAGCAAACATCATTGAAAGCATCATCCACCACAGAGAACAGGAGGTATAGCTAAGGGCCTGTGCTGTGGGAGGTGCAGAAAGGTCCTAAGTCTTTTTCTGGAGTCTGAAAAATCCTGTTGCTGCCATTGGAACTGTTCTCGCATGGCATGCAAGGTTTCCCCAAAGGAGAATTCTTCTGGTGGGAAGCAGCTGGAATGGATTCTTCAGCATCAGAATCTTCAAAATTGGAGAAGGGGCCTCAGGCGGGTCAGTTATGTCTGATTCATCAGCAGAATCATCAGAAGACACTGGCTCGGGGGCTCTGCCCTAGGTCTCTTCTCTGGGGGCTGAGAGGCCCTGTCTGGGTGAGATTGAGATCCTCTAATTAAAGAAATTAAATCTTCTGCCACAGCAGGGATTTGAGAACTAGAAGAGGGCCTGCATGTGGGGGGTTTAACAGGCACTGTTTTAGAAGTCTTGGCTGCTTTAGCCCTGGCGAAGGCCTTAATGGACATGGCAGCTGGAGGCCTAGCAGCACCACGTGCTGGGGTAGAGACATCCAAGGGAATGGTGTCTGATAAGTCAACCACCGTAGTGGGTAAAATTTCTGAGGTCGATTCAAGAGTTGTAGCAGGGGCCTCAGTTGTAAGAATAGGGTCAGCTGTACTTTGATCAGTTTTCTCGGTTTCAGCGAAACCGAGACACTCGTTTGCTTTACCGTGGTTTGGCGAAACCGCGGACCACGAATGTCGGTCTTTATCTTTGCGTTTTGGGGGTAGTCGGAGGATCCGATGGCATAATGTCGCAAAATCAGAACCGAAAAACTGTTCTGCAAACTCCGACCGGCGCCTAAGCGTTCGTCGGTTGAAAGAGCACAGGCGAACAGGCTGCTACGTCGTGGGCTGGGCCTAAACAAGGCAGACAGTAAGAGTGGAAATCTTTATGAGGTATTTGTTTCCCACAGGTTAAACAATTGTTAACTTTTCTGACATCGGCTGAGGCAAGAAAGAGTCCCCACGGGTACTTAGCTTTAGAAGTCTTGAAGTAGTATTGGTGAAGTAATCTCTGGATCCGACCGACCGGCACTTGCGAACAGCTTCTGCTTGAGCGGCAAGAAAGACTGGGGAAAATGGCGTCGGCTGATGCTTTTATACCGAAGACCAACAGAGATGGCGTCGGGTGGAGTCGACATCAGCGAAGCGGACCCGGACTTTGGAATCCGGCCGACTGCAGGGCTGCCTGACGACAGGACAACCCACTTGTTATGACTGCAGATGCATCCATGAAGGACATCAACTGAAGTCTTGAGTAAAATCCACATATAACAAGTCACATCTTTGCTGAGATTCTGGAATTTATTTTTGCTCTCACTGAAGCAAATCTTTTCCGATACTATAGCCAGAATGACAGAAAAGTCTTGGCTTCCTTCAGCATCCGATTCCCCCACCTGGGACATAGGCACTTAACACAATCCAAATCTAATTCTGGTCTCAGATGAAGGCACTGGGTTAGAGAGAAAAATATTTTCCTTTTAAAATTCTGGGAAGAGTCATTATTTAACGAATGAAATAAGCTCTTGGCAAAATCCACCCAATCTTCCTTGTCTACCCTATGTAGAAATGGAGGAAACATTTTTTTTTTTTTCCAAGAGACCCCTGCCAGAAAAAGACAGACTCAAAAATGGGTCACTTCTTTTTGGATTAAACTCCTTAAAGCAACTTTGCAGTACAACATCATACACTTACTTCCGACACAGACAAATGTAGTTTTCCTAGTTTTCCCTTGCTTGTAGAGGGCAGAACAAACAGTTGCAGAGGATGTGCCAGACTCCTGCTCCTTAGCAGCTTCACCAGAAGGACTGAGAAAAATCAAGGAGCAGCCCAAGGTACCTAAAATGGCCACAGCACAGTTACTCAATGGCAGCTGAGGCAAACAGGAAGCCAACTTGAAGAGCTTTCTTCTTCTTCTTGCAGATATGGAGAGGGGACCAAAGAAACCAAAGTCTGGTCCTTGCTACAGAAAAAGTGCCTCAAATGAACAGAGTCTTGAACAGCTGATGAACCAGACTACTGGAAATTTGAAGTTTTGAGGTCAAATTTTTAAAACCCCAAAACAACAACGCATAGCCCCCAACTATAGTTTCCAATAATAAAAAGTAAAACTCTCATAAAAAGTGGTACTTTAAAAGGGTTTCCCAACAGGGAACCTTTAATAAGAACTTTTGAGGTAAAGCGTTCAGTGACTACCACTACAAAACAGTGCTAGGCTTAAAATAAAACACCTGAAGGGAAAAGCAAACCTTTTTTTCAGAGAAATTAATACCGTGGAAAATTTTCTTTCAATGGGGTACTTAATCTGCTTGGCCATGTAGAAGCACTAGCCAACCAGTCACGCAAAGCCTTCAGGGAAGAGCATACTTCAACGGCGAGAAAGCTCTGGGGGGGGATTGGCACCCTTACCACTGACTTTATACTGCTCTCCTCAAGGTGCTCTTAAAGAAGTTTGACTTGATCTCATATCCTTTAGCAGGATATAACCTGTACAGCTTAGGCTACTGCAACAGCGATCTAATGGTGAACACCTGGTAATTCAGTTCACAATAAAAGGTATAAGTGTCCATTTCTCCACTAATTTAATTAAAACCCCATGGAAGCAAAAGTACAGTTGTGTACACTTACCATAAATGTAGACGTTAAGAGTGTATTCACTGTTGCAGTCATCGCATTTGGATTATCCCTGCCAGGGTAGTCCTCGGCCGGCCCGAATACCAGAGGCTTAGAAATTCTGTGTCGGTTGCTATAGTTTGAGGACTGACGTCAGGTAGTCAGTAGTATAAAGCACGACAGCCAACACCATTACATCAGTTTTTCTGTCAGGAGTCCCCAAAGTAGGAGGCCACGTTCTGGTAGAAGAACTCCACCAGTGGAAAATAAAGACCAATATATGTCCTTTGAAAGGAAAGAAAGAGAAGGGGGATGGAGGGAGGGAAACCAGAACTGCAACAGTGAATACACTCCAACATCTTCATTTTTGTCAAGTGTGCACAACTGTACTATGTTCTTCGTGTTTCACTGTTGCAGTCATCCCATTTGGGTAGATTCCCAAAGCTGAGGAAATGGGTGGAGGCAGTCAAGGAAACTAGGGGCTGGATAGGATGCCCTGCAGGACTACAGTGGCAAACCCTGTCCTGGATTTGGAGGAGAGAGGCAGTTGGCAATGCTTGGTAAAAGTGTGAACAGATGTCCAGGTGGCAGCCTCAAGGATGTCCCTTGGCGGGGACTCCTCTTAGGAAAGCTGGAGAGGTGGAGGCTGCTCTGGTGGAGTATGTCCTGAGCCCCCTTGGGGAGGCTTTCCATGCTGTTTGTAGCAGAAATTAACGCAGTGTGCTATCCATCTGGAAATTGTTTGCTTGGAGATGGCTTCCCCTTCTGCCCCTGTAGCAAAGCTAACCAGCAATTGATCAGACTTTCTGAAGGGTTTAATCCTGTCCAGATAGAATCTGAGCTGTCTGTGCATATAAAAAGAGTGAAGAATCCTTTCCCCCCTTGTTTTGGGTATTACGAAAGAAGGTAGGCAGATGAATGGATTGGTTGAGAGCCACACTGGACACCACCTTGGGCATGAAGGATGGGTTAGTTTTGAGGGATACCCTGTCTGCATGGAAGATGAAGGGTTCCACAGCCATGAGTGCTTGCAACACAGACTCTTCTGGCTGAAGTGATGTTCAGAAGGAAAGATGTCTTCCAGGAGAGAAATTTTAGCTCTGCAGATGAAGCTGGTTCAAAAGGGGGCAGGGTGAGCTTTTCCAAGACAAAGTTAAGGTCCCAAGCTGGCACTGGTGCCCTTCTTGGGGGCCTCAAGTTGATCAAACAGTTCCTCAGAGGGCTAGCAAAGGGTGTGAGAAAAGGGGCTGCTCAGTGGGAAAATGAGCAGAAATACCAGCAGCATGAATTTTTATAGAGGAGAAAGACACAACTATGTAGTAGGTCAGCTAAGTAAATCCAGGATAAGAAGGATGGAGGATTGTGCCATACTGGCTCCCTTAGCCTGGATCCAGGTGCAGAACCTTTTCCATTTATCTGCATAAGATTTTCTGGTGCTAGGACGTCTAGCCTCACGGATAACATCCTAAACCCGTTTACTTAGAATGGCAGATTGGCTTATTCCCTAACCCAACTGCCAAATTGAGTGTCTGGAATTTGGGATACATGAAGTCCCCTTCCCTCTGGGTCAGTAGGTTTGGAATCTGAGGAAGATGCCATGGAGGCAGCAGGTACAAGCTGTGTAGCAAGGGGTACCAGTGTTGTTGGGGCCAGTCTGGAGCAATAAGAATGGTCCTTGGTTTTTCCTCCCTTATTTTGAGGAGTACCCTTGGGATGAGAGGAAAGGCATACACCCATATATTGACCCAGGGGAAGGACAGGGCATCAACTTTCCAAGCCGTGCAGTGATGCTCCCTGGTGCAGAATTTTCTGAGTTGATGGTTGATATGGGAGGCAAAGAGGTCAACCTTCAGGGTTCCCCATTTCTGAGTTATCAGGGTGAAAGTACTTCTGTCGAGTTGCCACTCATATGCGTCTAGAAGGCTTCTGCTTAACTGGTCTGCCAGAGAGTTGAGAGCTTGGCATGAATTGTGCTAGCAGGTGTAGTTGCATGAAAGAGACTGTGAGCCAAAGGGTCATGGCCAGCCTGCACAGAGGGTAGGAGCGAGTCCCTCCCTGCTTGTTGATGTACCACATCACAGTGGTGGTGTCTGTTTTGATCAGGAGAACCCCTGGAGAGAGAAGGGGTTGAAAGCTATCAAGGCATGCTGCACAGCCATCATCTTTTTTTTGACTGATATGCAGATGGATTTCCTGGGGGCTCCATAGGCCCTGTATCCACCTGCCATCCAGGTCTGCACCCCAAGCTTAGTCTGATACATCTGTGGTGAGGGTCTGGGAGGCGGGGAGAAGGGCAGTCCATTGTTGTGGGAGCATGCTGTTGCCCACCAAAGAAATTCCTTCCTGAAGCAAGGAATTATAGGTAGAAGAGTTTCCAGGTCTTGATAGAGAGTGTTGACACCAAAGGCTCTTTAGGTACCACTGAAGTTTCCTCATGTGCAGTCTAGCACATGGAATGAGTAGTATGCAAGATGCCATGAACCCCAGAGCTTGCAGGATCTTCCTTGCAGATCGCTGGGGCCTGGTGGCTAGTTGAGAGAAGTAAGTTGTTAGGAAACTTTGTTTCTCTGGTGTAAGGGAATGCTATATGGGATGCGGTGTCCAGACTTGCTCCCAGGAAGATTATCCTTTGAGTGGGCGCTCCCAGGAAGATTATCCTTTGAGTGGGCACCTGTTTGGATTTCTTTTAGTTGATTATGTATCCTAGGGAGGTTAGCAGTGTGTTTACAAAGGCCAGGTGCTTGAGCAGCTTTTCCTGGCTGTCTGCCTGAATAAGGTAGTCATCTTAAGTGTGGGTAAATTTGAATATTTCTTAGTCTGAAAAATGCAATGGCTGGAGCCCGACATTTTGTAAAAACTCTGGGAACAGTTGATAAGCCAAAGGGAAGAGCAGAGAACTGAAACTGTTGAGATCCTGCCCTGCAGAGTACGTATTTCCTGCAAGATTCCCCGATAGGAATGTGGAGGTAGGCCTCTTTTAGATCTGGGGTGGCTAGCCAACTGTCCTTGGAGAGCATGGGTAGAAGCTGCTGGAGGGGGAGCATTTTGAATTTTGGGATGACCAGGAAGGTGTTTAGAATTGATGTCAAGGATTGGGACACCAGGTGCCCTCTTTTCTGGGCACCAGAAAAAGTCTGGAGTAGAAGCCTTGGCCTTTCTGTTCTGCAGGAACATGCTCTACTGCTCTCATAGATAGAAGGGAAAGGATTTGCTTTTGTGCCTCTGCCCACTGATTTGGTGGTAGATCTGTGAACCCTTCTGGAGTTGGAAGGGTATGGAAGTAGAATTTGCATCCCTGAGACACAATGTTCAAAACCCATTGATCCTTCGTTATGGTGGCCCAGGTGCTTGAGTGAAAAGAGTTTTCCTCCTAGGGGTAAGTGAAGGTGGGCAGAAGGGGGAGGAGGATGGGATGGGTCATTGTGACCTCTTGCCATAAGGGGGTGGCTTAGAACTCCATGGTTTTGAAGTGGAGGTAGTCCACTGCTTTGATCTCTGCATTCCCTGGGGCTGCTGTCTGGGTTGTCTGTTTCCACAAGGCCTAGGTTGGGCTGGTTTACTTGGCGCAGGGACAATGCCTGCTGAACCTAGGGGGCTGGACTTGTAAGAAATCCTTAACTGTTTGCATAAATTTTGCTTTTTCTTCCATATTTTTTAAAACCTCTTCTGTCTTAGTGCCAAATAAGTTATCTTTTTGCAAGGGGCATCCAACAATTTAGATTTGACATGGTTTGGCAGGGGGTGTTCCTTAAGCCATGCATGTCTTCTAATGACAGATACAGTGGCTGCTGCCCTGCAAGAAGCCTTTAGGGTGTCAAAACCACAGCGTAAAGTATGTTTAGTTACTTGGCTAGCAGAATGCATTAAGCCTTGTAAATCTTTATATTCTGGCCAAGGAAGGGAAGACATTTGTTTGTTTAATGTTGCTGAAATTTCAGCATATGGAACTGACAATTTAGTGCCCTGATAGCAAGAGTAGCTAAGGTGTATACTTTTTTATCCCATCTGTCCAGTACTTGGGGAATCCCTGTCTGAGTATGTGGGATTCTTAGCAGAGGTTGCTTTAATTCCTTTTGGCCCTTGAGAAATAACCTCAGGGTCAGCTGTTGGATTTTTAAAAAGATATTTGTGCGAGTCAGAAACTCTATAGTACCAGTCAGGTTTTCTGGGAGCAGGAGGTAGGGCATCAGGACTGGAGCTGGATTCAAGGAAAACATCCAGGACTGTGGGGATGGCCAAGGATCTGTGTTGCAGAAGATCTAAAAATTCCAAGAGTCTCTTTTGGACCGAGGGTCGTCCTGACTCTGCCACTGGAAGTGCTCCCTTAAAGTATGCAGGGTTTCTCCAAAGGAAATATCCTCTGTGGGAGAGCCTGAAGGAATGGAGTCCTCTGCATCAGAATCCTCATAAGTGGAGACAGGTTGCAAGTCTTCATAGTCAGAAACATCAGATTCATCTGACTTGTTCAGACAGTATAGGGGACAGATCTTTTCTCCTTTTTGAGAGGGTAGCTTGGCTTCCCCTGATCAGCATAAGGTCTTCGGCCATTTTAAGCATTTGAGACTGAGACAAGGTAGCAGGCACCTGAAAGTAGGTTGTCGGTTTTTTGGGTGTGGTTCGAACCCTGGGCTTAAGAAACTCTTGTCGTTTTTGAAAGAACGGTAGTTGCGAAAGAGTACGTCTGTGTCGAGATTCGGTAGTGCGAAGGACTTCCTCAGAAGCTGGTGCCTGCTCAGCGGCTCCGGATGCATCCAAGGTAGAGATGACTGCAGGATCCTTAGTCAGAGTTTTACAGCATACCGGACTTAGAAAGGGTCTTGGTAGCTGCCTGCGAATCAACAGAAGTGGGCGTCAGGGGTTGCGAAAGCACCTCACTGAGTACTGGAGGACTGACTACTAGCTTAACGGAAGCATCATCGGTAGGGTTGGACCTGTGTGGTCTGTCTTTATTCCTATTCTTTTTTGGAAGATCTGCTGTCGGACAGCTTACCAAAGACATAATTGGAATTCATAGGTAGGTAACTAGGCTATCGGCCCTAGGGCCTATACAAGCCCAGCCAAAAAGGTACCCTGGCTTTTGCCACCCAAGAAAATTATTTTCCTGTGCCACTGTCGAACAGAGCCACAGAAGTGATCCCGGGGGTGAATTTCCTATTTCCCATCCAATCAAGATTTTTCTTGAAGAGTACTAATGAGGAGCTTTGTTCGATATAGATAGGTAGCTTATTCCAGAGTATGGGAAGTCTCTGGGACAGGAAACTATCCCTCCGGCATGTTCGGTTTATTGTGGTGACAAGGTTTACATCCCCTAGAGCGTGTAGTTGGAGGGACTGGGACTTCTTTATGTGGAGCATGTCCAACAGCTCTGGGTTTGACATAGCTTTGTATGTTAGGCACAGATCACCTCTGAGTCGGCGATATGCGACGGAGTAAAGCTTGAGTTTGAGACTGTCTACATAGGGCATGTGTGCGAGGCCGGTAATCCTCTGAGGTCTTTCTGCAGCCTTTCCAGTTGTAGATGTCTTGTGAGGTACATACCAAAAGGGGCGTTGTACTCTAATGGTTCTAATGGGTGATGAGTAGAGGGGAACAATGACCTCTTTTTTTTTTCTGGATGAGAAACCTTTTGTGATGAGGTGTGCCACGTAGAAGGATTTCCTGACTACTGTGGTGATGTGATTATCAAAGGAGAGACTACTGTCCACCTGTGTCCCAAGGTCTCATCACACTTTCGGTGTTAAGTACACTACCGCCTATGTTGCAGTTCATGGGTAGAGAGTTGTTACTAAAGGGAATGACAATGCACTTTTTGGCATTGAGCTTAAGGCCATGGCTTTGACATCAGGCATCTGTCTCAGTGAGGCCCTTTTGTAGGATGTCCACATGAAGACTGTAAATGAAAGTACCTGGCTACAATAAGGGCCCAACAACGGATAGCTCTGGCATTGAACAAAGCAGAGAAGTGACAACGGGGGACATCGTGGTCTGGGCCTAAACAAATGACACAGTAAGAGTGGAAGTCTCAGTGTGGTATTTGCTTTCCACAGGCGAGACAATTGTTAACTTTTACTGACATCGGTTAGTGCAAGAAAAAAGGATCCCCATCGGGGTACTTGGCTTTAGAAGACAATTTTCATCTCCGAATTGAAGTTGCAGGTAGCGGCCGACCAGCACTTGTGCTAACTCATTCAGCCTCCACAGCAAGAAAGACTGATGTAATGGCATCGGCTGACTTACTTTATACTAATGACAACCTGACGTCAGTCCTCAAGCGACAGCAACTGATGCAGAATTACTAAGCCTCTGGTATTCGGGCCGGCAGAGGGCTACCCTGACAGGTATAAGCCAAATGTGATGACTGCAACAGTGAAACACAAACATCTACGTCTAATCAACATCAAGGAGAACTCTTCTTCCTCTGATTTAGAATGGTAGTACTTTGAATTAATATTTTCTGGGACTCTGAAAAAAAATGTCTGGCTCCGTTTTTGAGACTACTTGTGGTATCTGTTAACAGATAGGCTCCAATTCCATTATGAATGACACTCCTTAGCTGCCCTTAGGGTCTATGTTCTTCTAAGGATGCAGTTTCCAGAAACGGATGCAGTAAGTCAAACTATCTGATCAAAGGGACCCCATTCCTCTGCAGTCCCATACTTTCTAGCCGCCTTTCCTGCTTTCTTCCATGTCACGTTCCACAGATTGGATATGAACATTCAGGCCTCTGAAATCTAACCAGTGCTACATTATCTCATTCAGTTACACACACTTTCACTAAGTTTTACACTTGCATAACATATCCACTTACATGCACCGACTCCCAGCTACCCTGTCCCTATCCACTCTTCAAACTCTTAAGAACTCACTCATTATTACCTTCTGATACACAACAACCCCTCCTGCAAAGTTTGCATTACCTACAAAAATAAACCCTTCTCTTTCCAGAGCCTCAGTAGAAACATTTAAAAGAGCTGTAAGTATTAACCTTACAGTGTACCACTACAAACCTACCTTCATCAAAGAGTATGCCATTTAATATTACCCCCTCTGTTCAGATATCCAGCACTGCCTATTTGCCTTGTAGCCTATTATGCAACAGTTGTCAGTTTATTTTTTGGCTGAAGTTTATGTACACCTCACTTATTCAGTTACAACACCGTCACTTTAGAGTCAGAGTCACTTTTCTCTCCTCAAGTAAATGCTGTGCAGAGTCCTGTGCTCTGTCTTAAAATTGGTGATCATGTCATTTGGAAGGGCTGACAATGTCAAGACCATCATTCCAAGCATTTCATGAAGCATCTAATCTTGGCCAAGAGGAAAAATGAAAGACTGACAAACACCATGTGCCATGCCATCAGCCCCCTCAAAAGCAAGTTCTGGTCCTTCAACACCCCAAAATTCCAATGACCGACCACAGCCAGCAGCAGGAAAAAGGACACTGACTACAGAATATATACACAGCAAATGAGGTACAGCACAACACCTTCTATATCAAAGGGTGACCGTCCAAAAGGTATTTTAATATATGGAGGACAAAGATATTAAGGGTCATAAGAAAGTGTGGCATGTCTGTTGCTTTATCCAATTTGCAAAAGAAATGATCACTCTGTAAAGATGACCAAGCAAACATACAGTATACCAATATAAACATGTTAGGAAAAACATCCCCAATGTATAAAGAATAGGACAATTGGGAAGTTAAAGCAGCTGGCTGGTTGTCCACTGGGACAGCAGCCTGTTTAACAATAGTTTATTCTAGCAAGAGCTGTCCCCTGGTAGCTTCCATTATAACTAATCATTCAGTAAGCATGTTTACCCACCAATTAGGCTGCTTACATACGCATAATACTTTAATCCTTCCAGCTCCATTTTCCAGCTGTGCTGCTTTTCAGTGCAGTGTCAGTAACTGGAAGAGTGTATTCAATTCGCTACAAACATACCTTTAATAAAATGGATCAACAGAAGACTGTACATTGAAAAAATCAGCTGTCAAATGAGTTTGACCCTGTATCCCCCCCCCCCCCCCCCCCCGAAGTCCAACCTAGGTGTACAAAGGCTTTATTTCAGTTTTTAAGAACTGCCGTTTCATCTGGTGAATTATTATATTACTATTCTCAAAAAGACACTTGCCAGGCACAAGCCTGAAGACAATGTCGGTTATACTGCACGCAGCCTGTATAATCAACAAAGTGCAACCCAATCCTTGTAGCATCCTCTTTCCTATTGTTTACTCAGTTGACAAAGACTCCAGTCAGCCTTTCATTCTGACATGCATATACATACACCTGCTGAACTTGGTAAATAGGCCTCAGCTAAATGATGTCATCTACACAAACCAACAGGAAGATAAACAATGAGAATGCAGTTTGTTTCTTTTTAACAAACACTGATGTAATATTTAGCAGTCGGGATTCTTTGTTTACTAAATGGCATCTTGCCTGGAGGGCAAAATAAACTAATATCCAGCACTATGAAGTATAAAATGAAAGTGGAAAAAGTTAAGCTACGTAATTTAAAAGCTCTTCATAAAACCTAAAAAAACACAGTAATCCAGCATGCATTTTAAAAAAAATGCTATGGATTTCCAAAATACATTTACTGTTCAGTTCCTGCTTTATTCAATCCAGGGTTGTGGAGGGAACCACAGCCTATCCCAGCACTTCAATGGGTGTAGGGCAGAGAAACTAATCCTGGATAAATTGCCAATCCATTACAATATACAGACACAAACACCATGAACATTGATGGGTAATGTGATGTACTGCTGCATGTGGAAGGAAATTGAAGCACCTAGCCAAAACACATATGTGGATACACACACTGCACAAAAGGCACCTCACTGGAAAACTGAACGTGAGAATCAAAGGTTGGGGAAGCAGGAATGCTAACCAAAGTGCAGCCCTATACAAAACTGATGGAAGTAAGTTATCACAGTCGCTAAGTTCATGACCAGTAAAGTTATACACGCATGGATGTACAGTATTTTATTCAGTGAATTAGCAGAACAAATAAGATACTCTAAAAGAACTGATATCACTGTCACCAAACTACTATTAAATGCAAGCACAATACAGTAGAGTCTCTTATCCGAACTGGGACCTAGGGTAGTTCGGATAATCAATTTACAGGATTAAAAACTTCTAAAAATGTTGCTTTTTCTGCACATAGGTAATGCACTTTTCAACCATTCAGCAATTCCAGTGGACATTAACGAATATTTTTCACATACGAACAGGACACAAGCTCAAAACATACACACAACCAAATATGTATAACGTTTACATATTCAGACTTTATATAACTTTTCCTACTCGAAAACTTTGGAACGCTGTGTTTGGATAACTGACATTTTGGATAAATAGACTCTACTGCACATATGAGCACATCACATCACTGATAAGCCAATAACCACAGGAGCGACACACACAAAATGAAAACCTTTGGGCAATCTTACAGACTACTGCATGTGTAAAGAAACAGAAATGCATGGCAAAAATCATTTGGCCACAAGACGGGACAAAGTCTCTGCACTAAAGGCATTCCAGTTGAGAAATGAACTGGATAACAGGTTTTGAGCAGAAATGCTAACCACTGTGCAGCCCTACACACAATGGAATTAATTAAAATGAAATCAGATGACTTACCCTAAGTCGAATGCTCTGTATACACAACAGGAAGTCTTGCTGCACTTTGTAGGGCAAGACCCAACACTCTGAAAGCACCCTGAACACAGACGTTAGAGACTTTGAAGCCTAGTTATGTACCAGCATATGAAACAAATGTGTCTTTTCAGACAGATTCTCATATTTCAATAAAAAATCTTAACTGCTTATGCATGTCCATAAAAAGCAAAACATACTTCCTTGTTGTTTACACTTTGATGGGGAACGTTAGAAGATTGACTAACTCATTCAGATTTGCCTCAGTGGCAATACAAAATACGAGTTTGTTCACATGACCGCTTTACCCTTGTAAAAGACTAGAGACAGAGGACTGACACACAAGGTTGAAGCCCTGACATTCATCTTAGGGAGGCTGCAACTACAGTGAGTTTTCCAAAGATATATATTTTAAGTTACCTCCACAAGTGAGTTTGAAGAGGCAGTTTTAACTGACACGAAAAAATCCCAAAGGGGACGTGGATCCTTGAAGGGAGGACTTGTATAGAATGTTTTCTTAAGAAACGCCTTACAAATCTTTAATGCCTGATGAAAATTAGGAACAGAAGGATGGGCCTGATGAAAATTAGGAACAGAAGGATGGACCTTGGAAGAGGAGTAACCTTAAGCATGTCTCAAAACATCTGGGAGAGGAAATAGAATGCGGTTGCCACAAACAATGAAAAGGGATCCAGTCCTTTGGCAGTAGCTCAAAGCAAAATCAGACCACTTGATAACCCTTGGGCAGGTACGTACCCATACTTATCAGTCAATAATTATGTGGTTAGGCAGAGAAAAAGAAAGTCATGGTGAAATACAGGTTTCTGAAAGGCTTCAGATCACGAGGTTCCCCAGAAAGTAAGAGCAAACAAAGCCAAACTTGTCAAGACCAAAATGAGTACACGAGAATAACTCTGGACTGCCATGGTTTAGTTTTCTGAATGAACTTGTGACAATAGGGAGGTACTGCCAGCACCGCTAGCTGGGATTTTGTAAATGATTATATGTAATTTGTGAATATCAAACTGATTTATACAAGATGCTAGTTTATTAGAACTGTATGTCCTGTGTATATCAAACTGATTTGTACAGATGTTTGTGTTGAAAATATATTTGTAAAATGCTTGTGTTTGAAATGTATCCACAGTGTGCCCTACTGGAGAGAACAGAAATGTATATGCACTATTGTAACTGTTTAAATGTATACGTTTAAACAAATTTAGGATTTGTGGGACATTTATTACAAATAATAATTCAATTAACTAATGTGTACTTTGTACCTTATATTTTCTATTTATTTCTCAACAACAACTTTAATGGTTTGAAGCAGTATAGTTTAACGCTTCCAATGAGATCAAAATAACTTTTTAGTTCAGGGTGCATCACTAACAGCGTTTTGGCACCAACTCTTTTGAGATGTTATTTATGGGAGTTTGTGGGCAACTTTGTTTCTGATGAAGTTCAAAGTGTTTCTGAACGAAAGCGCTTAAATGATTTTATTTACTTTTTTTTTGTTTTTTTTTTGTTTTACAGCAAGTGTAATAAATCTGGTGGATACAACCCATGCAGCATTTTTTTCCCTAATTTATCAGTATGCTGCTTGTTGTATCATGTTTTAACAGAGGAAACTGGGAGACAGAAGGTTAAACCCAAGTCTAGTAAACTGTAAAATATATCTGAAATTAAATCACTTTACAGGCTAGGCCATAAAGATGCTATCTCACGGGTTTCAATGCAGCCAGAGACTCAAAGTCTGTACTAGGAAGCTTTCTGTATTGTCTTTGGGGTAAACCAATTACCACTCAGGAAGTGTGAAGGTATGAAATTGTTTATGACTTCCAGCACCTAACACAGATCTGAGCAAAAGCCCTTGTGTGTGAATTTTTATAGGTAGGTGCTAAATCCTGCCAGCTTCCAGCAATGGGGGTTTGCATTGGAACCAGAAGTCAGATGACCAGAAGTGATGTCATTCTGCAAGCTATCCCAGAAATATTTTAGATATTTTGTGAAGTCTCTTAGTGAGACTGAGCATTCTGTACTCATTCTTGGGTCTGACAAGGACCATTCACCACCTCATCTGCCTTGCTCTAGTAAGCAAGTAGGGAATAGTAACTCTTAGATTCAGTCAGGAATATCGTGAAGCTTGCTTTACATAAGGTTTTCTAGATTTGAGTGAGCCTGTCCTTCAATGTTACTTTAAGTATTTCCTATGGTTTTGAACTCTGTCAATGTGAATACATAGTTAGTATTTTATTGTGCTTTTATTATTTATTATTAAATATATTTAAACCTTTCAATGGGGCTGACCTTTGTTGAGATATTTAAGTTTTGAGAGTATTTGCATATTATTGGTGACACTGTGGGGGCCACTTCTAAGAGTCTTGGTCAAATTACCATTTGTATTAATATTAATTTAACTCAGTATATTGGGTACCCATGTAAGAGCCTTAAGTTAGCTGCCAGGAGTGTCTGGTGGCAGTCATAACTATCTTATAGTCTGGGCAGAAGGGGGCATAGCTAGTAAACCTGTACCAGCCTTTCCCAGGTGTGTGAGTGCTGTGTGCAGTGTGTGAGCTGGGCGTGTGTGTACCTGTTATCCTTACAGTGAAAGCCCCTACAGGTGCCAGTGGTAAGGAGGGAGGTGCCTTGATTACTGACCTAGAGGTGGTGGGTTGTCACATTGTGCATACAGGGAAATGGCAGAAGTGTACAGGAGTCCTGGGTGCCCTTGACTACCAGGAGAATCATGACAGCTTCCTCAGACAGGTGATCAAGCAGTTGTTGCATTTGGTGCTAATCAGCAACATAAACAGGTCACAGCAAGGTCTATCCCAGTGATAGAAGAAGTTCTATGCTAATAAACTGATGGACAACTTGTGTGGTGTCAGCAAGCAATTGCTGAGCTAGTATGCAAGGGAATTGGCTTCCCTTGGAGTAGGAGTGGCTAAAAATTCATAGCAAGCCCATTCCAATGCCTTCATGGCCTCTCAAAAACAAGTGTTATGAAGGATTTCCACACTGAATATATATGCCAAAACAATTAAATTGGTGTGGAATGCTATACCTGTGTGATGAGGTTCTGAAAGGCTTAAGAGTGAAGCCACAATTTTGTCTCTAATATGTGAAGTGCAGACTGGTATCCAGCTGTGATCAGGCACACTTTCACCTGATCCTGACAATACCCTCTCACCCTTGTGCTGAAAAGTCCACGGTGGCCATCAGAGGTGTAGACAGGTAGAAGGAAATGCCCAGAGTAAGGTTGGGAGTTTATAACCACCAAGAAAGAACAGTTTTGCAAGCACAGGAAAGTTTTAACTGATCCAGCAAAAGATCTGTGCATTACCATTACATCTCTATACAGTCTACTACAGGATCCTCGTAAGGAAGCTGCCATGAGAAAGCAGGGATGCAGTGGATGCCATTAGTCCTAAGGTATTGAGGCAAAGGGCTGCTGAAACACAGTTCAACTGAAGAAACTATGACATTACCCTCTGAACTAGAAGAATTCTTTCTGAAGTGGGCTACCCCTTGTACATGGACCAGATTAATGCCCTGTCACTACACACTGTATCCTACAGACTGCTAAGACCTGTGTCTGGAGTACAAGGCATCCTCCACTGATTTTTTGGGGATTTACTCTACAATGGCAAGTCAAATGGCATCAGAAATGCTCCATCTAGGGATCTAAACATCTTCTGTAACAAAATATCATGCAGAAAACACTGCTGCTCCAACCAGACTCCCATCTCCATAAAACAAAGGTTATCCCTGTCCACATTCAAGCACAACTTTAATCGATAAAAGAGAAATAGAAAATTACCTCAGGACTGTTACCTGTACTACTAATGTAGAGGCAGCACCTAACTACTTTATCCCATGCATGGTCCAATCAAGTTATCTATGGTATGATCTCAGTTATTCTCATTAGGAATAATATACAATTATTGACCACGGGATGGGCAGGGTAAAGCCAAACACCAAATGAGGTAGGTTAATTCAAGCATGAAAAGGGAAACTGCCTAGGCTTAAAATGGCCCTCAAGGGCAGCTAGCCTAGTACCAATCTATGAATGTTTCTGTAACTTTGGAATGTTTACTATACCCAGGGAATGAACAGCTGAAGTAAACTCCCATACTATCAACAGACTAAAATCAAAGCACCTAGGAGGCACTTGTCAAGGTAAGGAAATACTTCACTGTGCTGTCCCTGGTTTGCTGGGACTATTAGCCATGTATTTGGTCATTCTGGGGGCCAAGATGAGACCACATGGAAGAGGAAATTGACACAGACTCTCACACAGAAGCACAGGAACCTCTTGGACTGCTTTGTAATCTTTATGTTCAAACAGGCATCTTTGGTGGTCAAAGGACAATACCCAATCTCCTCTTAAAAAGCAAGGAAGAACAGAGAGCATTATAACAGTCTGGAATTTAACTTTCAGGATACATTTATTGAGGCCACTCAGATATATTATTGGCTTGAGGTCTTTTGTATTTTTCAGAACCAAAAAGAGCTGAAGGAATACATGGATACTCACTGGTCAGGTGAAACTTCATGGATGTTCCTTTCTGAAAGAGGTTTAGGACCCCTTTTCTTGACACACACTTTTGATGGGTGGAACACAGGGTTATGGAAAACAGTATGGTTTGGGACTGGTGTGCAAGATGATGTTGTAGTCTTTGGATATAACTGTCTGAATCCATTTGCCATGCTTGCTGGTCACCCATGTTAACAGATAGAGGGACAAGTGACTAACTGCCTCCAGAGAGGAGTCAGGCAAGCCTTCAGGGATTCTGCCGTCACTGCAGCCCCCACTCTCACGCACATACCTAACCAGATAAAGAGCCATAGTATCTCTGCTTAGCTTGACTATTTCTACATCTAGGTTGACACCCATTCCCATAGCCATGCTGTTTCATCGCAAACTATTGATTTTCTGTTGCTGTTGGCTTTAGCTGTGCGACAACTGACTCCTGCACACTTCTGCATCCTTAAAAGTAATCTGTGGAGCCTTAAAACTAAAACCTATAGCATTGACACTCTTCCCTTTCTTTCGCATTGTTCACCAGTTTCTCTTATCTTGGTGGTAAACAGGCAGTCTTCTACTGAAAGGGTTGTTAATAAAGAACACTTTAGAATTCGACAAAATTAGTACTGTGCAACTGCGGTATTACAGTGCAAGATGATTGTGCCTGCAGCAACCACAGAAACACAAACCCAGTGCATGATCAGGTTAAAACAGAAACTACTAATGCCTGAGAAATTAATATGATTTTTCATTTATCAGCATCTGGCAAATGCCATCATCCTGATCAGTCAGCCAGCAACCTCACTCTGAAAACATAACATATGCAATATATAATTTCAGTGCCCAGAGTGTCCCAATGTCTTGGACTACTTATTAGGAAGTTAAACCACAAAGATATGAGATGAGGAAATTGATTGGTATCATGACAACAGAATCAATGACTGGATTCTAGACCCAGCTGTTAAGACTCCATGCGGGTCTAAAGGATCTTGTCTGGTCTCCAAGAAATAGATGCTACAATATCTGCCTCTGCAAGTATCCCTGACAAGAAAGATCATCTTGTCTGCAGAAGAGGCACTGATTAGGTCAAGACTGACATGAGGATACCGCCTGTAAGATCTTTTTTAAATTAAAGGGGGTATGACTTCGGGCTCCCCAAATTTATTACCGTTAGAATCTCACCAAAAATTGGGGTCATATGCAAGGGATACTGGAGATTCACCTGTCATCTATGTCTGGAGTACGGGACTCAAGAAGATATAAAAATACTTCTTACAGAAGTGCTTCCCTCCCACCTTAGGTTGGGAATCCTCTAGGAAGAAAGAGGCAGCAGCAGAAGAGCCATCAGCGAGATCAACTTAAAAATGTCTGGTCATCCGATATCCTATCCTGAAGGGTAAAAGACTAAAGGGCCACAGGAGCAGATAAGAAAGTGACTTGGGTCTAAACTGGATCAAATAAAGGGTTTGGGGTTGAACGTGTATCTACAGTAACCACTGAAGAAGGCCCCTGCATGGAAGACTACAACACTGGCATAACAGCTGATCAAGATCTTGTTCAGTTCCAATGACAATACCACCAAACTATCAGAGTCGGCACCAATCAGCCTCTATCATTGAAAAAAAAACTCTGTGGCTGTTAACAATGATCACTTGTGACATAAGCAAATTTACATTTATACAAAAGTAAATCTAACTGTACCAACAAATTTAACACTGACAAACATACTTCAGATATGTTGCTATATATCATATAACCTAAGCAAAGTACAGTTGCTATTTCTCTTGTCTGCATCATGTTGGAGCTCCCCAGGATATACGTTGCTATCAGAAAGCAGTTGGAATCTATCGCTCATTGCCAAATTCTCATGGCCTCTTGACACAGGGGGTAGGATTTGGTTCCTTCTTGCTTGCTGATATACCTAACTACTGACATTGTCTGACTGAATTGCAATCGTTCTGGAGGGAAGGACCGGATGGAATGATTGCAACTCTAACAGCACCACTCTCCGTTCCAGAACACTGACATGCAAGTCGGCCTTTAGTGTGGACCGTGTGTCTTAGACAGTCTTTTCCTGGAAATGACCCCACACCCCATCAGGGAAGCATCCATGGTCACAATGACCTTGGGCTGAGAGGGCTGGAATGGGCGGCTCCAAAGATCTGTGTCTGGCCTCCTCCACCAAAGGTGGTCCTGTTTGCAAGAGTTGGTTATATGGATCTGAAAACATAGCTTGTGATGATTCGGGTAAAGAACAGTTGTGTACACTTACCATAAATGTAGATGTTAGAGTGTATTCACTGTTGCAGTCATTACATTTGGGTAATCCTGCTGGCAGGTTGCCCTCAGTTGGCCTGAATTCCAAGTCCTGGGTCCTGCGTCGGCTGCTGTCGCCCCTTCCCTGACGTCAGGTCATCAGGGGTATAAAAGATGCGGCCGACGCCATTTTCTTTAGTCTTTCTTGTCGCGTGGTGGCCGAAGCAGAAGCAGTTCGCAAGTGCCGGTCGGCAGACTCCTGAGATTTTCGTGTTAGGAGTTTCAGATCCGAAGTCTTCAATAAAGCCAAGTACCCCATTGGGGAAACTTTTCTTGCTCCAGACCGATGTCAGAAAAAGTAAATAATTGCATTTCTTGTGGAAAGCAAATACCTCATAAGGACTTTCATTCTTAATGTATTCCTTGCCTAGGCCCTGATCACAACATTTCTGGTTGTCGGTTTTGTGCTAGATTTAACCAACGCACTATTAAGTGTCGGTATGATTTTGCTTTAAACTATTTTGGACGCCGGTTTAATTATCCAGAAATGTCGTCCGATAGTCATCCGACTACCAGAGTTCACAAAATACGCAAAGAAAATGAGAGAGACAGACAACAGAGACCCAAAACTGACGACGAAGCTTCTCCTAAGCCAGTCGGCAGTTCGCTGGTTCTCAGTGAGGTGCTTTCGCAGCCCCTGATGCCTGCTACGGTATCGGAGCCAAAGTTGTCGCCAATAAAGTAACAGTCGTACTGCCTGGGGCAGATGAGGCGGACTTATGAGCAGAAGAAAGTTTTTGTACCTTAGGTTTGACAGATGTGCCCTGGTCACCACCCAAGGGTGAAGAGGAAACTGAATGGGACCTTTTTTTTTTAAATCTTTCCTAGGAGGGGTTGAGACCTCAATCACAGAAAGGGCGATTTAAGTAGGCCCTTTAAAATCAACTTGTTCTTGTGGTCAAAGTGCGCTGGTTAAAACTTTGGCAAATTACACAGGGAGGCTGCACCGAAAGAAGGGGCACCCCCAAGCAATAAACACAATCATTGCGAGAGTCACTGTTGGGAAGTTTATCCTTACACGAAGTACAGTGCTTGAAACCTGAAGTACCCTTCTTGACAAGCTAACAATCAAAATCCTCAAATACAGTGTCAAATTCGACTTAGTGTAGTCTAAAACTAAACAAAAATACACAGTATCTAACCCAAGAGCAGAAACACACAACTTGATAGAGAAGGAAGTAATACCAGCTATGGTAGTAAAGGAATACCACAAGGGTAAGGAGAGAGGGCCGTGCCACCAATGGTACTTAAAAGATTACTAACCGGATAGGAGGAAAGAGAAAACTGGGTAAATCTAACTATAAAAGTGAAGAACAACTTTCTCACAAAATATCAAAAAATTTCCACTTGGAGCTCAGCTGAAACACGGCTTTACAGCTACACGGTAAATGAGATCTGAGGTAACAGGGAGAAAAGCACTGTGGGTAGAAGTTTAGCTAGTGAGTTTTTTTGGCTGGCGCAAGCTTGGTAATAGGCAAACTCTGTTCCAAGGGCTCGGAACCGAACCCATCGGTGATGAATGGGAAGATAATCAGATTTCTCATTTTCGCAAACTACATCACTACTTCAACACTATTTTCCATCTTGTGACCTACACTCCTGTCACAAGTATCTACTATCTATTTACAAACTGAAAAGATCCAACGGATTTAGTCTGCACTCTCAAGGTGTTGCCAAATCACAGAATAGCATTCCAGAAGCAATCAGACTTGTACCCCACTACTATTCCTTCAAGTCTAGGCTGAATCAACATCTACCCAATAACTATCTGCCATGCTGCTTGCCATCTTAGTACTCTTTTATATTCCCTTAATAGATTTGTTGTTGATACACCCTACTTCCCTTCCTGCTTTACCTACTTTCTAGCCTCACCTCTTTAAAATCTGTAACATTCTGATGTCCTTTCTTTATATTCTTACACTAAACTTTCCCTACCCAGACTTTACGACCAAAATTTACTACCTAGTTCTCCTGCCAGAATGGCCTTTATGAACTATTACTTATTCTGTTATATATTTTATGCATCCTTACGCAACATGGATATTAGGAACTCTTTCCTCTATCTTGTATATAATGTATGGTCAATTTTACCGCTTGCCTTATATTTTGCTTAGTTTTCTTTAACCGTATTCACATACTGTACTACTTTGTTAGTCTTAGCATTTGTAATCATTGTTCATTTTTTTAGTTCTGTTTAATGTGTACTGTGGAGCTTTTCTCCCCGGGCCTCCGGTGAAAATGGGCTCATACCCCAGTCGGACTTTTCCAGTAAACAATTTTTTTTTTTTTTTTTTAAACCAGCAGAAAAGGGTGTGTAAGCTATAAGACAGCAGGTCAGAGATAGACGAAGGGGGGTAAGGGGTATGGTATTAAGTGGGGTAAGGGGTACGGTATTAAGCTGAAAAGTGGCAGAAGCTAGAAGGTAGAAATTCTGAAAAGGAAGTGGTGAGAATGGCTAGAGATGGCTAAAGGGTGGGGCTTGGTCAAGTATAAACATAAGAAGGGGGGGTAGGGGAGTGGAGTGAGCCTGAGTGTAACAAGGGCGAGCAGAGCCAAGCCAGAAGGGTGAGTATGCCAGAAACAATCAGTGAAAATGAAAATTAACAAATTCCTTTTATTATGAATTGCTTTAATTTATGTTTTGGGTATCTAGAGCGGGATGGTTCCAACAGCTTAAGGCTGGTGGATGCCATAGCAATTAGCAGTTCAATTTGTATGTATTTATAGGCTAGGTGTTGGGGAGGGGGGGGGTCCTGCTACCAACCCATTAAAGTACCTTACCAGATAATTTAAAAAGAAAAAGTTACTGTGGCATACTTTTAAAGTTAGAAATCAAATCAGCAGAGGTTTGTTGGTGCCGATTCTGCACTTTAACAGTTGAACTAGGTGGCTGAAGCAAGTATGGAAGTCCGGTTCTGTATGCTTGGGAGTTAGTGGGAAAGAGACAGGCAAAAAGAGAATGAATTAAATTCCACTGCCAATCATGAGCGGACAGGTGATCCACTGTGGCGACCCCTAAACGGGGAAAGACGAAAGAGAAAAAAATAAATAAATAAAAATGCACCAGAGAATAAGATTTGGAGTGATACTAATAGCAGTTATTAAATGGAAGGAAGACTTAGATAGTGGTTAAAAACACAAAGACGCTAAGTTAGGGAGGGGCTAGAGCTAAAGACTGCACAAGCAAGGTAGGAGAGAAACTGCAGAGAATTGAGCATTTACAATGAAACTCCGTTTAAGCTACAATGCATTACGTAACATCTTAAAGCAGATCGCACATGGAAGCCAAAAAGCAGTAAAAAAGGAAACCATGCCAGTATTCAAGAAAAACAGTTGCAGGACATAACATTCATCTATGTGATGCACATACTTCCAAGCAACTGCAGAACATTAGAATTTAACAAGTTGAAAAAATGAAGCTTGCACTATAAAATTCATGAGCTTGAGACGTTGCATACAATGGTTAAAGTAACTGAACTTTGACTCTGTGTCAGACAAATATACAAATTAAACATTTAAAAACGAAGTAATTAACTGCAGCTCAGTTGCAGGAGTTTGGACCTGCCTGCGCAAACTGTTATAGTCACGTATAACAGTAAATAAACTTGAATATTTGAGTTAGCAGCAGCTAGAAAGATTTAGCATATAAAAAGGGAAACAAAAACACAAAGATAAGCCAAGGACATGACCGCTTACAGCGGCAGGGAAGTGTTTAAAAATGGCACCTGATAACCAGGTACAATACATCACCTCCCAAGGAGGGTTTGGTAGGTGGGAGCAGCAGTCAGCAGGGACAGGTTAAAAAGGAGGAGTGTCTCGAGTCAAGCAAGATGGGCGAGTATGCCAGAAACAGCGAGTGTGAAAATTAACTTTTAAATTATTTAAATTCCACAATGTTTTGACCTGGGAGAATGTAAACTGCCTGTAGAGTCACTTGATACTGGAGAGCAAGATCCCACACTAGGACAGCCAAAGATAAGATCTTGTTCCCCCTGTTTGTTTACATACCACATCACCGTGGTATTTTCTGTAAACACCACAAGAGGTCATGCAGAGATGAAAAGCCTGAGGTGCCAGCAGAAGAGCTCTCACCTCTGACACTGATGTGCTCTGTCTGTTGAAGAGGTGACCACACCTACTGCACTTTTAGGGAGTCAAAAGCTGCTCCCCATCCCACGCCTGAAGCATCTGTGCAGAGCTCCCGAGAGGGAAAAGGGGGATGACAAGGGAGCCCTGAACTTACAGACAACTGCTGAACCCACCAGTGAAGTTTTTTTTTGAGTCAAGGTAGAAGAGGACCTACAAATTCTAGGGGATGCACATGTTGAAGCCAAACTGACTTCAGAAACCATTGAAACTTTCTCATGTGGAGTTTGGCCAGAGGGAGCACAAGGATGGTGGATGCTACGAACCCCCAGAGCTCTCAAATTCCCTAGCTGTTATAGATGTCAGAGGAAGAAGCAAATGAAAGGAGGAAAGTGTTAAAGCCTTAGGAGAAGCCAGAGATGCTAGCACAGGCACAGTTTGAATCCCACACACCAGAAAAACATGGTCTTGAGAAGGAGTCAGAAAACTTTTTGGAGTTTTTGTGAACGCCGGGCTTTACAGAAGGGAAATGGCAAAATGAAGATTTTGCAACAAGACCTCGAGAGGATGCCTGAATCAGGAGATCATCCAAGTAAAGAAGAGCTGGATCCCCTGAAGCAATAAAAGGAGTGAGGCATCTGGTAAATACCCTTGGGGCAGCAGAAAGGTCAAGGTCAAAACAGAGAACTGAAAATGTCAGGAAGCAGAGAAATGTAAAAACTTCCTGAAAAGGGGATGAATCAGGAAATGGAAATAAGCATCCTTGAGATCCAGAGACGCATACAAGCCTGACGAAACAAAAAAGGGAACAAAGTCTGAAGGGACAACATTCAAAAGGATGGCACCTTCAGAAAATTGTTTAGATGAGAGAGGTCTAGAACTGGTCTCCAAATATCCTCTTTCCTGGGCACTAGAAACATCCTGGAATAACCCACCCCCCTTGGGAGACGGGCACTTCTTGAATAATATCCTGAATCAAAAGATCCCAAAGCACCTATGGAAAGAAAAACAATTGTTACCAAGGGGGCCGAAGAATACCTATAAAAAAAGGGGGGGGGGTTTATCCCTGGCAGATAATGGACAGAAAGTACACTTGTGTACACTTACCATAAATGTAGATGTTAGAGTGTATTCACTGTTGTAGTCATTACATTTGGGAAATCTGCTGGCAGGTCGGCCTGATTAACAAAGTCTTGGGTCCTGGGTCGATTGCGGTCCCTTCTTCCATGACGTCAGGTCGTCAGGGGTATAAAACAAGCAGCCGACGCCATATCAGTTTTTCTTGCCCCAGATGTCAGGTGCCCCCCTAATGGGGAGCAAATAAACAGAAAAACACAAAAGTATACCTCCAACCTGTGTACATACCATAAATGTAGATGTTAGAGTGCATTCACTGTTGCAGTCATTACAATTGGGTTATCCTGCTGGCAGACTACCCGCAGTCGGCCTGAATTCCAAAGTCTATGTCCGGCATCTGTTGCTATCGCCTCCTCCCTGACTTCAGTGTGCCAGGGGTATAAAAGATGCAGCAGACGCCATTTTCTTCAGTTTTTCTTGCCCCAAATGTCAGGTGCCCCCAAAAGGGTAGGCTAAAAATATGTCAAAGCATGCATGCACCAAGGTAAATTTTTCCTTCATCTACAAGCAAATACACTACATAGGTTGTATAGAATAGAGAAGTACAGATAAGTTCCAGCAAAGATAAGGGGGATGGTGGGAGGGTAACCTGGACTGCAACAGTGAATACACTCTAACATCGACATTTATGGTAAGTACACAACTGTACTATGTTCGTGTTTCACTGTTGCAGTCATTACAACTGGGTTGAATCCCAAAGCTAAGGTTGGGAGGCTGGAGCTAAATAGGATTAGGGGCGGCTATGAGGCCCTGCAGAACTGCAGTGGCAAAGTCTGCCCTGTATTTAGAGTAGAGTGGTAAGTGATAGTGCTTTGTAAAAGTGTGCACTAAACTCTAGGTTGCAGCCTCTAAAGTGTCTTTTGTTGGTACTCCTCTGAGGAAGGCTGCTGAAGTGGCTGCTGCTCTGGTTGAATGTGGCCTAATGCCCTTAGGCACTAATTTGTCATGTCGTGAATAGCAGAAACGAATGCAGTGGCCTATCCACTTTGAAATGATCTGCTTTGAGATAGCCTTTCCTTGTGATCCAGCAGCATATGCCACTAGTAATTGCTCAGTCTTTCTGAAAGCTTTGGTTCTGTCCAAGTAGAAGCACAGCTGTCTGTGTATGTCCAAAGAATGCAGAAGTCTCACCCTTATTCTGTGGGTTTGGGTAAAAGGTAGGCAAACGAATAGTTTGGTTAAGGGCCACACTGGACACTACCTTAGGCATAAATGTTGGGTTTGACCTCAGAGAAATCCTATCTGGATGGAAAATGATAAAAGGTTCCACAGACATGAGTGCCTGTAGCTCTGAGACTCGCCTTGCAGAGGTTATTGCTAGGAGCAGAGCTGTTTTCCATGATAAAAATTTTATAGCAGCTGTAGCGGCTGGCTCAAAAGGAGGCAGGATGAGTTTTTCCAAGACATAATTGAGGTCCCATGCAGGTATTGGTGATCTCCTTGCAGGCCTTAAGTTTTTGACTCCTCTGAGGTACTGCCTTAATAAAGGATGAGAAAAAATAGGTGGCTCTGTATTGTAATGAGTTGAAATGGCAGAGACATGAATCTTAATTGATTAAAAGGATAGGCCTTTGTCCAGCATCTCAGTTAAATATTGCAAAATCTGAGGAATGTTTGGTACAGTCGTGTCACTCCCTTGTGCGTGGTTCCAAGCACAGAATCTCTTCCATTTTTCAGCACAAGATTTTCTGGTACTAGGCCTCCTGGCCTCCAAAATAACATCCATCACCGCTTGAAAGAGAGGTGTGTTTTGAATGACTACATTATCTGCCATGCTGCCAGATTTAAGGTTTTGAGTTGGCTGTGCAGGATCCGATTGTTGTGTTGGGACAGTAAGTGAGGAATTTGAGGTAGTGTCCAGGCTGTGTATTGAGACAAGTTCCTTAGGATTGGGTACCAGTGCTGGCAGGGCCAGTCTGGGGCAATTAGTATCATTTTTGGCTTCTCTTGACTGACTTTTAGAAGTACTTTGGGGAGGAGAGGCAGTGGAGGAAAGGCGTATACTGTTAAGTTTTTCCAGCTGAAAGATAAAGCATCCACTTTCCATGCTTGCTGGTGATAAGCCCTTGTGCAGAATCTCTGTAGTTGGCAGTTGAGGGGAGGCAAATAGATCTATGTCCGGGCATCCCCAATTCCTTGTTATCATGCTGAAGACTTGCGGATCCAATTTCCACTCATGGGGATCCATGAGGTTTCTGCTTAGTTCGTCTGCCAGAGTATTTATCTTTCTTGGCAGGAATTGTGCCTGCAGATGTACTTGGTAAGTCAATGCCGTGTCCCACAAAGTCATGGCTAGTCTGCAAAGGGGGTAGGAATGAATGCCTCCCTGCTTGTTTATGTACCACATGACTGTAGTATTGTCCGTCTATCAGTAGTTGTCCCGGATGAAGTAGATCCTTGAAGGCTGTCAGGGCATTCTGAACAGCTAGCATCTCTTTTTGGTTGATACGTAGATGCATTTGGCTTGCGGACCATGTGCCCTGAATACATCTTTCTGCCATGTGGGCCCCCCAGGCATAATCTGATGCATCTGTTAATATCTGCCTGGCTGTGGGTAAAGTGAATGGCTGCCCCTTGAGGTGACAGGCCTTTGCCCACCATCGAAACTCCTGTCGCAGGAAGGGAATGAGGGTAATTACCGTTTCCAGGCTGTGGCAATGTAGAGTCCAAACACTTTTTAGATACCATTGAAGTTTCCTCATATGCAGTCTTGCATATGGAATTAGCAGAATGCAGGATGCCATGAAGCCCAAAGCCTGCAGAATTTTTCTTGCAGATAACTGGGTCTTTGTTGCCAACATTTTGAAATAAGTAGTCAGTTGCCTTTGTTTGTCTGGCGTGAGATAAGCCATCTGGGCAGTTGTATTTAAGCTTGCACCAAGGAATATCATCTCTTGAGAGGGTACTAGTTTTGATTTCTTTTGTTTACCGTGTACCCTAGGTATGGTTAGTAATCTTTTTACAAACGCCAGATGCTGTAGTAGAATGTCCTTGTTCTCTGCTTGAATAAGGTAGTCGTCCAAGTAAGGATATATTTGTATTCCTCTGTCTGCAAAATGCAATTACTGGAGCCAGGCATTTTGTGAAGACCCTCGGTGCAGTAGATAAGCCAAAGGGCAGTGCAGAGAATTGGTAGTGCATTGAGCCAGCTATGAATCTGACGTATCTTCTGCACGATTGTCTGATTGGGACATGCAGGTATGCCTCTTTTAGATCTAAAGTAACAAGCCAAGCCTTCTTGCCCAGCATGGGCAGAAGCTGCTGCAGAGTCGACATTTTGAATCTTGGAATATCCAGGTATGTGTTTAGAATAGATAGGTCCAGTATTTGTCTCCAGGCTTTGTCCTTTCTGGGCACAAAGAACAGTCAAGTAAAATCCTTGTCCCTGCTCTTGCTGTGGTACTTGCTGAATGGCCCTTATGTCCATGAGGGATGACACTTGCCTCTGCCCATTGATTTTTTGGCAGGTCTGGCAAACCATATGCCCTTGGCAGGGTGTGAAAGGGCAACCTGTAGCCTTGTGACACTATATCCAAGACCCATTTGTCCTGGGTTATTACGTGCCAATTTTGAGAAAAAAGTGCTAGTTTCCCCCCTAAAGATGCTGCCAGAAGACAAGTGCTTGGCGCAGGCAGGGGGAAGTCGCTGGGACTGTTTCCTGTATGGCTGTGATTAGTCTTCTCCGCTTTTTGAGGTAGAAGTACCCCATTGATTAGATCTGTATGAGCCTTGGGGCTGGGATCTGCCTCTAGGGCGTCTATCTGCCTCTTTGTGGCCTGTCTGACACTGGAAAGGACCAACTCTTTGTAGGCCAGTGCCTGCTAAATCTTGGAGGCTGTACCTGTAAGAAATCCTTGACTGTTTGCATAGATTTAGCTTTGTCCTCCATTTTCTTCAACACCTCTTCTGCTTTAACACCAAACAAGGGATCATGCTGTAAAGGAGCATCTAATAATTTTGCTTTAACATGATCAGGCAGATTCTGTTCTTTAACCAAGCATGCCTCCTAATGACAGAACCCGTAACAGCAGCCCTGCAGGAGGCCTCCAGAGAATCAAAACCACATTGCAAAGTATGCTTTCCCACTTGTTCAGCTGCATGCAATAAATCCTGCATTTCTTTGTTTTCTGCACATTCAGAATTTATCAACATTTTCTGTTTAAGCAGTGACATAATATATTGCTGATATTTTAGCATTTGAAACTGACAATTTAAAGCCCTTCTAGCCAAGGTAGCAGAAGTGTAAATCTTTTTTCCCCATCTGTCCAGTGCCCTAGAATCCCTGTCAGGCAGGGTAGGGTTTTTTGCAGTGGAAGCCTTGACCCCTTTGGGACCCTGAGAGAGAGTTTCTGGGTCAGCAGCAGGGTTCTTAAAAAGAAATGTATGTGACTCAGGAACCCTGTAGTATCTGTCTGGCTTAACAGGAGCTGGAGGTAGAGTCAGGAGTCAGACTGTACTCTGAAAATACATCTACAATGTCTAACACAGGTGGAATAGCAAGGGGCCTGTGCTGAGGTAGTAAAAGGAAGTCTGAGACTTTTCTTAGATTCTGAATAATCTTGGCTCTCCCAGTGGAAATGCTCCCTCATGGTATGCAGAGTTTCCCCAAAAGAATAATCCTCAGAAGGAGAATCTGAAGGGAGATTCTTCAGCATCAGAATCCTCATAGGGAAGAAGAGAGTATTCCTGATCAGAAGAGGAATCAGAAGAAATGGAAACCTGATCAGAAGATTCATATTGTCTCTTGCCTAGGCCTCTTATCAGGAGGGGGATGGGAAGCCCTGATCAAAGTAATTAGGTCTTCAGCCATTTTGAGCATCTGTTTGTTTAGGCATGGAGGCCTGTCCATCGGGCTGTTGGACTTGTTTCTTTGTCTTTAGAGATGCTTTAGTCCTTGCCTTTGAAGCTGAAGTCGTTTTAACATATAACTGTATAAAGCCTGAAAACACCCTCAGAAGCCGATGCCTGCTCAGCGGCTCTGGACCCATCTGAGGGAATAGTTTCAGAGGTTCCAATACCTTGAGTTTCCAGCGGTCTAGTCGGCTCCATGTGGGAGTCGGAAGCGGCCTGCGGCTCTAAAGTAGCGGGCATCAGGGGCTGCGAAAGCACCTCACCAAACTGGCGACTGGCTTAGGAGAAATGTCGTCGGCAGTTTTGGACCTCGGCGGCCTGTCTATCTTTGCGTTTTTTCAGAATCCCGGTAGTCGGATGGCTAACCGACAACATTTCTGGATAATTAAACAGAGAACCGAAATATTTAGAGGCACAAATGTACCGACGGAAAGTGCGTTGATTAAATAAAGCACAAAACGGACAGCAAGGTACGTCGTGGTCAGGGCCTAGGCAAGGAATACTGTACGAATTAAAATCTTTAGGAGGTATTTGCTTTCCACAAGTAATGCAATTGTTAACTTTTACTGACATCGGTAAAGAGCAAGAAAAAGTTTCCCCAACGGGGTACTTAGCTTTAAGTTGAACACTTCGGTTCTGAAACTCGAAAATGAAAGTTTCAGGAGTTGGCCGACCGGCACTTGCGAACTGCTTCGGCTTTGGGCACGGCAAGAAAGACTGATGTAATGACTTCAGCTGCATGTTTTATACCCCTGACGACCTGATGTCATGGAAGAAGGGACAGCAACTGACGCAGGACCCAAGACTTTGTTAACCAGGCTGACTGAGGGCAACCTGCCAGCAGATTACCCAAATGCAATGACTACAACAGTGAAATACGAAGAACATCCCAGGAATCCCAGACTTATCTGTAGCCAAATAGGGAGAGAGAGAGACAGAGGTGAAGAGAAAGAGGAAAAGTGGCTGGGAAGAATAGGATAGTCAGACAGCACCTGGCTGAATCAGGAAAAGGATACTTCTGAGGCACAGAAGTTGAGTAGCCTTCACAAGAGGAGGAGTCCGTGTGCCACCCTTTTTATCCTTAGGAGGATGACGAGATTACCTACAAACAAAAGCTGACTTACTGAGGTAATTTCTCTGGAATTTAGGCACAGCAGAAACAAACGTATGTTTAAGTTCCTGTAAAGCCTTATCTGGAAGGGACTTAAGGTAGCAGGAGCTTTTCCAAACAAATGTTCATCTACAAAGGCATCCATCAAATTATCCTTAATATCAGGCAAAGGTTGAAGCCAAAGCCAAGAATAGCTCCTCATCATGGAGCCAAAAGCAGCAGCTCTAGAGGAAGTATCTGCTGCATCATAACTACATCTGATGGAATGACAAGCCACCTGGGAGGAAGTCCCAAACAGGAAAAGGGCAAAAGTTTTACCCTCAGAGCCTGGAAGATCAGAAATAACCTACCTGACAGGCCTGGGGAAAAGAACAGGCAACAAGTATCCAGACATATGGGTCTGATAATTAACAGCCCTAAAAGCCAAGGTGGCAGAGGTATAAACCTTGCCTAGCCTTTCCATGGTTCTGCTATCTTTATCAGAGGGCAGTAACTTAGAAGGAAGCAATTCAGATGGCTTGCCAGAAGCTACAGACACCGCATGGAGTCAGCAGGACACCTGTACAAGAATTTACAGTCCTCGGGACACTATAAAATCTATCAGGCTTTTTGGGGGCAGGAGACAGAGTCTGGAGCCTTAGAAGAATTAAAAAATGCATCCAACAAGGCAGCCATGACAGCAGGAACAGCAGAAGGTCTTAGAGAATCCATCTGTAGCGACTCAATACCTTTATTGCATCTCAGAAACCAGAGCACAATGCTATTTAAAGAACTCCATCATCCTGTGTCCCCAAAAGAAATCTCTTCAAAGGGAGTATCAGGATTGGTAGTTTCCTCTTCCTCAGAGCCATAATCCAAAGGAGAAGGAATCTGAGATGAGTAAGCAAGGGATTCTTCAACTGTATACGGCTTCTCCTCAGAGGAATCCTGTTCCCTGGGTCTTTTAAGGAGTGTAGAGGTCAAGGCAAGGCTGAAACAGAAACTCCCTGAAGAGGTTCCATTGCCATCAAAACACTACACAAACCTTGAGTGAAGGACTGACATTCACTCGATGGATCCTTATGAGCAGGAAAAATAGGTTTAGTCTTTTGCCTTTTCTTCAATGGGACATCCATCTCACAGAATTTAAAAGGCTCTGACCCAGGACAGCATTCAATAATGGCAGTAGGGACTTCTCTAAGATTTGAGGAACACCCCTAGGCCCTTCAGAGATAAATCAGCTGTGGTTCCCCCTGAGCATCTGAAACAGCCACCTGCAATGCCTCCTTAGACTTGCTTAAAGTCAGGTCCCCACAGGCCACAATCCCAGCCGTGGCAGCTAAATCCAGTGAAAAAGCCAGGTGAACCCCCGGGCATTCACTCTCATTGGGAGAGATGTCCGGCACAGGCTGAACTGAGATTCTGGCCTAGGTTTCTTGGCCTTCTTCACAGATAACGGTCCCTTGGGGCAGGAAGTTCCCTCCATCGTGTCCTTAGGAAGAAGCTTGTTTTCAAGATAAAGCACCAAAGAAGAAAGTCTACTATGAAGGGTCTTTGGAACAAAAGCCGGACAGATAGAACAGGACGTATGGTTGTGCAAAGCACCAAGGCAAAACAGACACTGCTTATGGTGATCTTTAAGGGGAATCCGTCTCCCACACTGGCATTTACCCTTCTTGGAGGATATGAAACCCCACAAGCAACAATATAAAAGAAAAGATAAGTAAAACAAAACCCCAAAGGGGCACTTATCTGCAACGGCTTGGTGAACCAGCAACGGAATAAGAAGTTATGTACCTACCATAACGTTCCATGTTAGTTGTAGTCTTCTAGTTTTCTTTCTGGCTGGTTGGGTTCGGAGCAGATCCTCTGCTCCGACTCTGCCATCTTCAAAAGCTCGAGAGCTGCTTACTGGCTCAAGGCCCCCTCTATATCCCATGATGCCTGGCGCTAGATACCCAGATCTCATTTGGTAAGTCTTAACTGCAGAAATTAATAATAATAATAATAATTATAATAATAATACAGAGAAGACTCAGCCAGTGAGAAAAACAAAAGGAACTCTTCTCGGTCTACTAGGATAGGGGGATGGAGGGTGGGACGCGAGAAGAAGACAACTAACATGGAACGTTATTGGTAGGTACACAACTTCTTAATGTTAAGTTGTCTATCTCGCCTTCATTCTTGCTGGTTGGGACAGCGTCCCTAGCACCTCAATCCTGGGTGGCTCATCGGAACAGACTCTTCAGAACAGTGGAACCAAAATCAGCTCTGCTCCTGGGGGCCACGTCCAGTTTACAAAGTGAAATAAAGGTATGAGGATTGGCCGATGTAGCTGCCGCACAAATAGTTTCCATTGGCAATCTTGCCTGAAAAGCCACTGAAGTAGCTAGAGCTCTAGTGGAGTGACCTTTTGGTTTAGCAGGACGCTCTTTATTCCTTAGCTGATATATAAATGTAATAATAGATAACCACCTTGATAAGGTTACTTTAGACACAGGTAGACCTTGTTTACCCTCAGCATAGGACAGGAACAGCTGGCCTGATTTTTCTGATTTGCTTAGTTCTATGCAAGTAAAAACGTAACAGTCTATGAACATCCAACTGATGCAACTTGTATTCCACCTTGTTGGAATAATTTGGAAAAAACAAAGGCAGATCAACAGACTGATTCAAATTATTGTCAGAAGAAACCTTTGAAAGGAGGATTAGTCGCAAGGGAAACTCATTTTGGAAAACTACATAAGGAGGGCGAACACAGAGCCTGAAGTTCAGAAACTCTTCTGGCTGAAGTAATTGCAACCAGAAGGGTTTTCCAAGAAAAAAACTGCAAAGAGCAAGAATATGTAGGTTCAAAAGGGGGCATTATCAGGGAAGCTAAAATCAAGTTTAGATCCCACGGAGGCGGGGGATCTCTCACTGTGGGCCTGAGTAAAGTAGTTCCTTTGAGAAAAGCTTTACAAAGCTTATGGGACATAATACTATTATCTGATAGATCTGTATGAAAGTTTGAAATTGCAGCTAACTGAACTCTAATCGTGGCAGAAGAAGATCCAGCATGAAAAAGTTCCGCTAAAAAATCCAAAGTATGGTGCACAAGGGCTGAAAAGGGATCTATATTCCTAGCCTCTGCCCAGAAAGAGAAACATTTCCACTTACTAGCATAGGTCTTTTCAAGTGGTAGACTTATGCGATAAGATGATTTCACGTACCGAGTGGGAGATGTTCGGAAGCCTGGCTAAGCTCGGAAGAGAAGCAACCAAGCAGTGAGCTGGAGAGATTTAAGGGATTGGTGCAGCCTGCCCAATTGATGGATCAAGAGGTCTGGAACTGGGTCCAGGGCTGCTCCAGAAGGTGATGATGCAGGAACAGGAACCAAATTTGTTGAGGCCAGTAAGGGGCAATGAGGATCATCTTGCATCCCAATGTGGTAGCTTTCTGTATTAGTTTGGGAATCAGGGGAAACAGAGGGAATGCATAAAGAAGTCTCTGAGGCCAATCGTGAAGGGAGTGTCCGGGAAGAGGGAGGAGAGAGAAGAAATTGTTGCACTTTGTTGAAGGGGGTGGTAAAAAGGTCGCAGCAAGGCTGACCCCATTTGCGGAAGATTTGGTCCGCCACTGTCTGAGAGACCACTTGTGAGGCATGAGAATTGCTCTGCTCAGCCTGTCCGCTATAACGCTGGACTTCCCAGGGATGTGCGCTGCTATCAGAAACCGTTGGGAAGAGATCGCCCACTGCCAGAGTCTGAGTGCTTCTCGACATAGGGGGTAAGACCTGGTTCCGCCCTGCTTGTTGATGTACCACACACTACTGACATATTGTCTGTTTGAATTGCAATGGTCCCGGTGGGAAGAGAGTTGTGAAGAGCTTACAACGCCAAAAGCACGGCCCTCATCTCCAAGACATTGATATGCAGATGGTACTCGTGAGGCTGTCAGGTGCCTTGGACTGTTCTTCCCTGAAAATGCCCCCACCCGATCAGGGAGTCATCTGTGGTCACCGCAGGCACTGGAGGAGAAAGAGCAAATGGTCTGCCCTGAGGTACTGATGGGGAAACCATCCACCAAGCAAGTTGGTTTTTGCATGTCTGTGTGATCATTATCTTGAGACATTGGAAGTTGCTGGAAAGACCACTGGGTGAACAGCATCCACTGAAGAATCCTCATATGAAAACGAGCAAGGGGAACTAGTATGATAGCCGCTGCCATGAGAACCAAGGTTTTTAGGACGAATCTGGCCTGAATTTTTTTGCATCCTAATAAGACCCGCACATGTCGGCGAATGTCTAGCACTCTGCCTAATGGAAGTCTCGCTGACATGTCCTTTGTATTTAAGTTTGCGCCTATAAAGGTAATAGATTGACAAGGCGACAATACAGACTTTTCAAAATTTATTGTGATGCCTAGTTTGGAGCAAATTTGGATGGTGTAACCTCTGGCTCGCAACAGGTGATGTCTGGTGGTAGCAGTAAAGAGCCAGTTGTCTAAACATGGAAACACCTGGAATCCTTGCCATCTCAGGTGAGCGGTAACTTCTGCCAAACATTTGATGAACACCCTGGGGACTGTGGTGAGACCAAATGGCAGAGCTCTGAACTGAATGACTGGCTCCCAGCCGGAAGCGGAGTAATCTTCTGGAGCGTCTGTCCATTTTGATATGGTAGTACGCGTCCTGAAGATCTATGGAGCACATCCACTTGTCCTGACCCAGAAAGGGTAACAGACTGTAGCGTGACCATCTGGAACTTCGTTCTTTGAACAGACCTGTTTAGTCTGCTGAGATCCAGAATGGGTCTCCAGTCCCGTGTCTTTTTTGGTACCAAAAAGAACCTGGAGTAAGTTCCAGATCCTTGCTGGTCTGCTGGGACTGGCTGGATGGCTCTTTTTCTTAGCAGTTTTGATATTTCTTGAACTGCCTGATCCCTTAAGATTGGGTGGAACATCTGGAAGGGATTTGTTGGGAATGTAGGGAGTGCGAAAGAAGGGGATTTTGTAGCCTTCGGATATGATACAGTACCCATTTGTCTTGTTATACTTTGTCAGGCTTTTGGAAACAGCGATAATCTTCCCCCGACTGCCACCGAAGGTTGACAGCCGGGCAGCACCTCAGGGATGCTGGAAGGGCTCGTCAGAGAAAGATTCTCTTTGGCCCAGATTTTGCGTCCCCCCTCTGCCCCGAGGGCAGCGTCTATTGTTCCCTCTGCCCCTGGAGGGGAACTCTCCACGCGAGTCAGGCACGGCTCCCTGGGGTTTCCGGAATCACATCTTCCTACTCTTCTGACACTTGGGATACGGTCTTGAAGGAGTGGAAAAACGGACTCCCACAGCAGGGAGTCTTGCCTTCCTGCTTACACCTGGTAAGGGTATCCTTTCACCTGTGGTCCAAAAAGAGCAGAACCATCAAAGGGAGTGTTGGTGAAAGACGCCCTGAAGGGTTCCGCAAAGTTACATAACCGCACCCAAGCATGCCTCCTCAAGGCCACGCCTGTGCCTGTGGCCCTACTCGCACCATTGGCTGCATAAGAGATTAGTCACATGGAGGAGTTTACTACCAAATTAAGAGTCGCCAGCTGGAGGCAACCTTAGCCTGGACCCCCGCAGCTGATGGATCTTGAAGGGCATCTCCTAGCTCTTTAAGGAGATCCCTTTGAAGGCGGGTAAAGTAGCACAAGTAGTTCAGCGATCTCATGGAGAAGGTCGCTGAGGAAAACATCCGCTTCCCATATCTGTCCATCGTCCTAGACTCCTTATTAGGTTGACGGACAGACGAAGAAGTTTCAGCCAACTCCTTTTTTGTGGCCTCTGCTACCACCATGGCCATCAACGGGAACACCCTTAGTCAGAAATTGCTTGTCCTGTGGTGCAGTAATAAACTTTGTGGGTCTTGGGGGGGTTGGTTCCACTGTGTCTGCGGCTGACCATGCCTTCCGAGCCACCACAGACAGTGGATCGAAAGGCGGAGACACCCAGGAGGTGGAGGGTCAGGAACCAAACGCGTCCAGGAATACAGACTCATCCTCGGAAGGGTTAAGGGTAGTCCAGTTCCTTCTCTGCCCAAGTATCTCAAGGATGTCTGAGAAAGATACGTTCTCAGAGGGGGATCTCAGGGACCCTTCCGAATCCTCTAAGTCGGTATCTGAAATGACAGACTCAGGGGAGTCAACATACTTCCTCTTGCATTTCCTCTTTCGAGGGGGCTCCTCTGAATGATCAGGGGAGGCCTCGGAAGAGGAAGATACAACCAATGGGGTGCCCTGGAGTGCTTGTTCCCCACGCTTGGGGTCTGGAGGGAGGGGCAGAGACCGACGCAAGTACCATGGGGGGAGGAGCCGATGAGGCTGATCGTGGGGCTGACTCAGAGGCCAGCACACTCCTCATGACCTCGAAGGCACCCCCTCCCGATGGCGGAGAAGGCCCCAGCTCCGAAGAGACTGGAATCCTTTCCAGGCACTGAGAGAGATGGCTCCGAAGCAGATGTAGGAGCCAAACTCGCCTGCATCGAAGCTCCGAGAGGGAGAACGGGGTCGGACAAGGGTCCGATGCCACTCGCCCCCTCGGAGCAGACCAGGGAGAACCGGCACCTAGATCCCTCCAAGGGCGGTACCATGGAGGCGATCGGAGCCGACGACGGAACTGAAAGGGTAAGTATCGGCACCGATGGTTCCACGATCTGAGCCCCAGCAAGCTCCGGTTCCGAACTCAAGGGATGAGTCGAAGGAGGAACTACTGCAGCGACAGGCGGAGCCAAACTCTGATTAGGGGGGGCTGGACATTTTAGCCAGGGCCTGCGATTTTAGAAGCCTGCTCACCACTCTCCAAATTGTGGTCATATAGTCTAGAAGACAGAGAAGAGTGGGATCGGTGACTTTGCTCCGACTAACAAAGGAGACCCTGGAGCCGAGCGTATCGACTCTAGGGATGGAGATCTAGAGCGTTTTCGGCTCCCTGATGGTTCCGACACCAGAGCCCGGGCTGACTGGGATACAGCTACTTCGGTTCCAGCCGGATCCGAAGTTGAAGCAGATGCCATGCCCGATGGCTCCAAACTGGGAGCAGACTGCTTCGTTGGCTTAGAGGGTTTCACTGGCTGGGCCTTAGCCGGTGACCCTTCAGGTTTGAGCAAACCCCTAAGGATTAGCTTATTCCTACGCTCCTGCAGGACTCTTGGACTAAAGGCGTGGCACACTGAACAAGAGTCCTGCAGGTGTAGGGCGCCCAAACAGTAGACACAAGAAGTGTGACCATCTGTCAGTGACACAGCATGAGTCACACTTCTTGAATCCAGATACTTTCGTATCTTTAGACATTCCTGTAAAAAGGAAAATCAATCACAGAGAAAAAGCAACAGAAGGGACGTAGGTAACTAGTAAAAAACACACGCACTCAACACAAGTTACCACACCCTAACAGCACACACACACTATATATCTAAGAAACTACTATAATTATAATACAAAAAATTTTTATCAAAGCTAACAATAAAATAGAAAAATATGACCTGAGCCAGAAAAAGCAACCTCGCAGCAGAAGCAGCACATGAGATCTGGGTATCTAGCGCCAGGCATCATGGGATATAGGGGGGCCTTGAGCCAGTAAGCAGCTCTCGAGCTTTTGAAGATGGCAGAGTCAGACCACAGTAGTTCATCTGTACCACTCACTTCCATACATACTCATAACTACAGCCAATTTAGAATACCCAATCCACCCACTGCATGTTTTTGGAATGTGGGAGGAAACAGGAGCACCCAGAGGAAACCCACATGACAACAGGAAGGACATGCAGACGCCGCACAGATGGCACCTCACCAGAGAATCTAACCGAATAACCTCTTGCTGTGAGGCAACAACACTAACCATTTTCTGTTCTGTTAATGTATGTTTGCCTATATAAAGGTGCTTAAAAAAAATCCAAGTGACTAACATCTTTTAAAAAAATAAAGGACAGATGAGAACGACAGAGCACAATCTGAAGCATCAAAGAAACCAGCTCAGAAGAGATGAGAAAGTGCTACTTCACAGAAAAGGTGGCTGAAGACTCAACCAGCATAAGTAGCAAAGCAATAAAAAAATAAAAATGTATGGTATGAAGAAATGAATTCTAATAAAGGTAGGATAAAGAAAATAAAAATGTATGGTATGAAGAAATAAATTCTAATAAAAAATAGGATTAAAATGGTAAATGAGCAAATGGTTAAACAAAATCTACAAGCTTACCATTTGTTAGGAAAACAGACGAGGGAAGGAGATGCAAATAGTCCATAAACCAAAGTTTGTATCTTTGACCTCAAGATATGCAAGAAAGTCGCAGCCATTCCCACACACTGAAACTGGGTGCCTGCTGCAGCTTTTACAGAGATTGTTTTTTCGATCTTTGGAATAATGTGAAGAGCCACAAAATACATTTTCTTAGATTGCCGGTATGGCTTCAGGCCCATGTATGGCATCTTGATGCTTGGATCATGCGTGATTCAACAACTCACAATACAAACTGACTGCTGTATCACTATGTTTAATAGTACATTATTCTTTTTTCTAAGCAGAGCCTGAAAATGGTCAGTGATGATCAGTGCTGCACCTTTGTTAACAAATAGTACACATTTTTCATTAAGTAAAGCAATCTTCATTCTATTTGTGAAAAACAGCTAGTGTCCACAAAAGGCAATCTCTTAGGTCACCAGCATGACTTCAAGCCCAGGCATGGGACCTAGACAAACACGGATAACATGCGACTCAGTAATACACAATATGCACACAGAGTTCTAATGGGGTACATTCTTCAATGACACCACTAATCCCTCTGATTCTGTCTACCACTTGTACCAACATCATTATACGTTTATCTTAACCATACCAATGATTTAAAAAATACCAGTTTAGTTTAAAACACCAAATACAACAAACGGCAGAGTTATTCAAATTCGTCTTGAACAGGCCAAAATAAAGAACATGGCCAATATTATTTTACCAAAAATAGAAGGTACTCAATTAGTTTCATCTGCTGAAAAGTTTTATGAAGAATAAAAACCAGTTTACAAAGTAGAAGCAGTATAGCTTAAATAGAATAAATGTAAACACTGAAGGTGACT